>NC_040035.1:25322789-25402046 GCF_003713205.1 Coffea eugenioides
GCAGGGGAGAGTGGGCGGCTGCAAAACTAAAAGAAAAATCAGAAGCCGCAAGAGAGAGAGGGAGAGATTAAGAGGGGACGAAAAAATAAAAAGGGATAGACGGGAACAAAGGGAAGAAATCAGAGAAAGAAAACCGCAAGAGTGGTGGGCTAGATTAGGACTGAAAGGCAAGAATAGAGAGGAGGAGCAGCCGCAAGGGAGAGAGTAAGAGGATAAAGTGACTGGCGGCAAAGGAAAATCAGAGAGGCGACGACAGAGAGGAAAAAACTGAGAGCTTTGTGAAGAAAGAGTGAAAATAACCGAAGGAGAGCTTTGGTTGGCGGCTGTGGGGGTTAACGGAAGAAAGGAAAGAAAGAAGGAAGCAGCGGCTGAACAAGAAGAAACGTTGCTGTGTTCCAGAAATTTCTTCACCAGAAATCTGTGACGTTGAAGTCGACGTCCTCCCGCCATTTCTTCGTTTCTGCTTTGTTCACGGGATACCATCAGGTGCTAAAGGTAATCCCTTTACTTCATATCTTCAAGCAAGCTCAGTAGATTCGAGGTTTATGTAGGTTTGGAATTAGTTTTTGACTCATTCTTGTCGTCTTATTCTTGCCGTTTCTGTTTGTTTCTGTTTCTGTGTTTCTTCCATTTCTGTTTTCCGTATGACCTTCAATGGTTTGTCTCCTGCCTTTTTGTGTTGCGTTTGGGAGTTTAATGGATTTCGATGACTAGTTTTTCTGGTTTGGTTTGAAGGTCCGAGAGAATGAAATGGCTGCTTCATGGTCCGAGAATGAAATGTTGGGTGTTTTCCTTGTTGCATTTTTTTTTGGTTTCTTCATTGCTAAAATAGATATCTGGAAAATGTGTGTGCATTTGGTGAATAAATGGTGGGTTTAATAAGATGTTTTAACATTTTAACCTACACGAACTGAGTAGCTGCAAAAGTTCTTAGCAAAAACAAAAAGACCTCAACCTTTCTTGAAACACCCCCACCTGACCTCAAGCTTCAAAAGAAGTTGCATTCTCTGTTTTGTTTTTCTATTATGTGATTGCACATAAAGTTTTTCCACCTAAATTGCATGTTTAACCTGTTTTGAGGGAAAGGAAATGGAAGGTTTAGTGTTAAGATTGAATGGTGGGTCCAAAAACACTTGAGCTATGGCTGAATGTTCTGCTGAAGATAAACTAGTCAGGATTGCCGAACCTTTTGCCCAGAATTTTCCAGCTTTGCATGATTTTTCTTCTATGTTTTGTTTGGTTTGAATGATAAAATGGTTGTTATGAAGCTTGGATTGGTTTTAAGTGTTTATGTCTAAGACATACTTGAGCTGGAATTGAATCTTGCTGGCTAAAAGTTTCTTGGAGCTGCATTTTTGCAGCTGAGTTTATTGTAGAAGATTTCCTAGTTGCTGAATTCTGTTTGGCAGAAGACTTGATTCGAATTCTGTTTTGCATGCATATAATTCATGTCAATGATGGTTATAGAGTAATGATTGAAGCTTGGGCTCTGTTTGTAGTGTTTATGGTCATTTTTTCTGGTATGAAATACGCACGGTTTGTGCATTTTCTGGTATGAACTTGCGGCAGAAATTTGCAGAAGTTGAGAAGTTTTCTGTTTTCGTTGCATGCATGGAAAACTTCAGAAATTTTTGCACCAAAACCCCCCAAGTCTCCCTTTGTCCTACTATGACCCAACCAATTGAATAATGTCTTCAATTTGGTCCTTGGCACTTTAATTTTTTGCAACTTCATTGCTTGTTTTGCTTCAATTAACTACCATGCTTTGTCAATTGCATTTAAGTCATGACTTTAGGGGCTTTATGACCAAGTGAGCTTGTTTTGCACATTTCTTTTAATTTTTCCCAAATAAATTGGTACCTTGACCATTTCTTTTATTTTGGAGGATAAATAAGTAAGTTCACTTCATTGGGGCCCAATTGCAAGGGAGGTAACCTCTATCTCCTTGATTTTCATTTCTCCTATGTGACCTTATGTGTTATGTGAATATGCCTGTCTACTTCGCTTTCCCTACCTCCTTGCATGCATTTACTTACTTTTACTTTTATTTAAGTTTTTATGGGGTATGTGTACGCCTCTTGGCTTGTAATAGATAGGGCTTGGCGAGCTTTCTTGTCCATTTTCCCTTTCCCCCTTTTCTAAGGTATTCATTATGGGGTATGTGTACACCTCTTGGCTTGTAATAGATAGGGCTTGGAGGAGCATTCGATGAAGACCTATCGAAGACGTGTGCCTAGCTAGCAAATGTAATAGTTAGGGCTTTAATTGCCTTATGTGTCTTGCCTGCTTAGTTGTTACATGTTAATTTGCTTTGTTAGGGCCTTGCATCTAGTCGAGCATGCTAAATGTTATGTGCTACGTGTTTACGAGTGTTTGGCATGTCTACTCGCTTTCCATAACCATGAATGAATGTGATGGATGAATGTACGTTTCCGCTAGTCCAACGCTAGTCGGAATTCATAGATGGGCTAGTCCAACGCTAGACCCTTAGGATTTCCCTTTCGATAGTGCATATTTGCATGTTCACTACATGTCATGCATTTTTCTTAGTTTTATCATTTGGCATGCTCCTCGAACCCCTTTTCCCCTCATTTTAGGATTTTTTGCATCTCATACTCGTTATAGGGTTCATTTGCCTGGAGAGTCCCCTTAAATATGGGATATAGACGAGTGTGGCTTTTTCTAAAGCCTTAGCACGCTTGTATCCTCTCTATAAAAGGGCAAATTGAGTCACGATTTAGGTCTCCCCGTACCCAATATGCATGAATTCCCTAGGCTCATGCATTCTCAATCCACTCTATCATCACACTTTCACTTTTGTCTCATTTGCACACATGCACCTTTTTATCACTTTCACTTGCACACGAACACTTTTTTATCTTCACTTGCACACAAACACTTTTATCTTCACTTGCACACGAACACTTTTATCTTCACTCGCACACGAGTACTTTCATCTTCATTTGCACACCGACACTTTCGCACTTTTCTTTAAATTGCATACATGCATTTTTGCCCACTTGCACTTGGAGTATATATATTTGCATTCAAAGACATTTGCACACCTCCACTTATATCTTACTTTTATCATTCTTCCCACTTCACAAACTCACATTTTCACATAGCATGCATTCCACTCATTTTTACGTCATTTAGGATCATGTGTGACCTCTCCGAAGGATCATTATTGGGCTTCACAATTAATGTGATTGGCATCACTCAACCTTTGAAGAGAAATTTCCCCCATGTCCCCCTAGGTCTAGGTTTTTGCATTCATATAGACATATCCAACACGCGATACATACCTTGGGTAGAAAAATTAGGAAAAATTGGTTTAAGTCACGCAACTAGCCTTGGCTAGGTCGAAGGGGTGCCTTGGATTTTTTATCCTTGCCTTCCCCTTCGTCAAATGTGACCCCCGATCCCTCTTTTGGTTTACGTAGACCCAAAAGTTCTCTAAAAGGGTTTATTTACTTTTTTCATTCAAAAACAAAAATCATTTTTGGGTGACTTGGTACACCCTAACTCTATACCAAGTGGCGACTCCATTTTTGATACAAAAAACCATTTTTGAACTTTATATGGCCAAACCGTCGCATTATTAAGTCCCATGGCCTTTATTTTCATTTTGCACACGTTCACACACACTCACACATCATCATCATCAAAAAGTGGGGCGCGACACGTAGTCTCCAACTTCAAACTCCAAGTCTTTTCTTCGATTATCCGCGTAGCTCTTTTGTCGACTTTGGGCTGTTTAAAGCCGTTGCCTTATCAACTTGACCTTCTCTTGAGCCTCTTCCATCCATGGAATGGTTGACGGGTCCAGTGCTTTTTTTTCGCCAACTTCATCCCAGTAAATCGGTGACCGGCACTTGCGTCCGTAGAGAGCTTCGTGCGGGACCATTTGAATCGACGAATGGAAGCTATTGTTGTACGCAAACTCTACCAAGGTCATGTGCTGACCCCAGTTGCCTCCAAAATCTAGAATGCACGTTCGTAACATGTCCTCAAGAGTTTGAATCGTCCGTTCTGACTGGCCATCCGTCTGAGGATGATAGGTCGTGCTCAAATTAAGTTTAGTCCCCAGGGTTTCTTGAAACTTCTGCCAAAATCGAGATACAAACCGTGGATCCCGATCAGAGACGATGCTCACAGGAACACCGTGTAGTCTTACTATCTCATCCATGTACAGTCGAGCCAACTTGTCCATTGAATACTTCATGTTCACCGGCAAGAAATGGGCCGACTTGGTTAATCGATCAACGATCACCCAAACGGCATCGTGTCCTCTTTGCGTCCTCGGTAAACCGGAAACGAAGTCCATGGTGATGTTTTCCCACTTCCACTCAGGTATCTCCAAGAGTTGTAACAGACCCGATGGTTTTTGATGTTCTGCCTTCACTTGCTGGCAAATGAGACATTTCTGTACGTATTGAGCAATTTCCTTCTTCATATTGTCCCACCAATAGGTTCCTTTTAGGTCTTGATACATCTTGCTGCTGCCCGGATGGATTGTATACTTGGACCGATGAGCGTCCTCCAGAATCTCCATTTTCATCGACTCCACTTTCGGTACCACTATTCGGTTCCGATACTTCAAAATACCCTCAGGACTCAAATTGAAGTCCGTTGTTTCTCCTCTTTCCACCTTCTCTCTCCATTTCTGTACCATCAAATCTTCTTTTTGTGCCTCTTTAATATGTTCCAGTAGAGTGGAGGTAACCCTGACATTGCCAAATATCACCTTATGGCTCCCTAGACAGGGTTTCCACTCGCACACGGATTCTAGCAAATCCCACTCCTTAATCATTAGCCCTGCTACTTGCACCTTACGACTCAAGGCATCTGCTACCACATTTGCCTTTCCCGGATGATAATTGATTGTACAGTCGTAATCTTCCAGAAATTCCATCCACCTTCGTTGCCTCATGTTTAATTCCTTCTGGGAGAAAAGGTATCTAAGACTTTTGTGATCCGAAAACACTTCGAAGGTCACCCCGTATAGGTAATGCCTCCACTTTTTCAGTGCAAAGACAACTGCGGCTAACTCTAGATCATGAGTCGGGTAGTTCTGCTCGTGAAGCTTCAATTTCCTAGAGGCGAAAGCAATCACATTCCGGTTCTGCATCAAAACACACCCCAGGCCTTCTCGCGACGCGTCCGCATAAACCGCAAACCCGTCCACTCCATTTGGCAAGACCAGTACGGGAGCCATGGTCAATCTTTTCTTTAATTCCTGAAAACTTGCTTCGCATCGGCCGTTCCAGATAAACTGGCCATGCTTCTTTGTCAAGTCAGTTAAAGGTCCTGCCAGTTTGGAAAAATCCTTAATAAACCTTCGATAGTACCCCGCTAGCCCTAGAAAGCTACGAATTTCCGTGGGATTTTCTGGCCTCTTCCAATTTGTCACGGCCTCAACCTTCGCCGGATCCACCGAAATACCTTCGTGAGAGATCACGTGACCTAGAAATGCTACTTTCTCCAACCAAAACTCGCATTTGCTAAACTTGGCGTACAGCTGATGTTCTCTTAATGTTTGTAACACCACTCTCAAATGCTCCTCATGCTCCTCGCGTGTCTTCGAGTAGACCAAAATGTCATCGATAAACACAACAACAAATCGGTCTAGATAGGGTTTGAAAACCCTATGCATTAAGTCCATAAAGGCGGCGGGAGCATTGGTCAGTCCAAAGGGCATAACGGCGAACTCGTAATGCCCGTATCTCGAGTTGAAGGCAGTTTTCGGAATGTCCTCCTTCCTTATTAACAACTGGTAGTATCCTTGTCGGAGGTCCAACTTCGAGAAGACCACTGCTCCTTGCAGCTGGTCAAACAACTCGTCGATGTGAGGTAGTGGATACTTATTCTTGATGGTCACGTTGTTCAGGCCTCGGTAATCAATACACATCCTCAAGGTTCCGTCCTTTTTCTTCACAAACAGGACAGGAGCTCCCCAAGGAGATCCACTCTCGTGAATGAATCCCCGCTCCAAAAGGTCTTGTAATTGCAACTTAAGCTCTTTAAGTTCTGCAGGCGCCATTCGGTAAGGGGTTTTCGAGATAGGTGCAGTTCCAGGTAACAAATCGATTTGGAATTCTATCTCCCGTTCTGGAGGTAAAGCTACTAACTCATCAGGGAATACGTCCGGAAATTCCCTCACTATGGCCACATCTTCTACTTTTAACTTATCCGCAGGGGTGTTAATTAAAAAGGCCAAAAATCCTTGCGCTCCTCTACTTATCAGTTTCCTAGCTCGAATGCCCGAAATTAGAGCAGATGAGGCTAACCTACCCCTTATATCCAACCTCAAGGTTGCCTCGCCAGGAATGTGAAATTCGACCACCTTCGTTTTACAATCCAGTTGGGCGTTATATTTGGCTAGCCAGTCCATACCCAGAATCACATCGTACCCCTTAATGGACAAGCTAATCAGGTCTCCTAAAAATCTCTTCTCACCAACCCATACATCGCAATCCCTATAAACCATACTAGTCACCAAACGTTGATTCCCCGTAGGTGTACTCACTTCTAGGTCATAAGGTAAACTAGCAGGTTTTATATCGATGCCACACATGAAATCAGGGTTAACAAACGAATGAGTGGCACCAGGATCAATTAAAACTTTGGCAAAGCGGTGGAAAATAGGGATCGTACCTTCTACAACCTCCGAAGACTCTGGGACCTGATGGGGCTCTAAAGAATACACCCTAGCTGGAACCTTTGGTTTGGACCCATCTCCCTTGGCGGGTCCAGTATTGGTCCTCGGCAGTGGTTGGCTCCCTTTTCCGTCTTGTTTCAGGACCGGGCATGTAGCCAGTTGATGGTCCGCACTTCCACACCGCAAACATTTACCCTGCTTCCTCCAGCAGTTATCCTCGGTGTGGTTTGCTTTCCCACAGTGCCCACAGGGACCGCGAGGTGCCGAAGCCGAGCCACTCTGAGCATTTCCCCTTTGTCCACGCCCAGCTTGACTACCCCTAAATGGAGTCCCTCTGCCCGAGCCGGAGTGTCGGCCACCACCCGATCCTCGTCCGAACTTAGAGGGAGTGCTCTTCTCACCTTGTCCAGACGTACTCCCAGGAAAACCACGTTTCTTAGCCTGGAAGTTTCGGACCTGCAGCCATGCACTCTCAACTCGTTGGGCTTTTTCCATCGCCTCGCTAAACGTGGTAATTTGAGCTGCCGCGAGGTCTTTCTGAATCTCAACGTTCAAACCCTGAATGAAGCGCCTAACCCGTCGTTGCTCAGTAATGATTAGCTCAGGCGCGAATTTAGACAGGCGGGTGAACTGACTCTCGTACTCCGTCACAGTCTGAGTCCCTTGCCGGAGCCGGATAAACTCGTCCTCCTTCCTCTCCTGGACTAGAGGAGGGAAAAAAAACTTTGCGTTAAATTCGCGGATGAAGTTCACCCACGTCCTAGGCGTCTGCTCCCGTTCCCATTTCTGCCTAATTACGTTCCACCAGGAACGAGCAGCCCCTTCAAGTTGAAACACGGCAAAAGTCACCTGCCGTTCGTCTGGATAATGTAGAGCTGCAAAAATGTCTACCATCTTCTCAAGCCATTTCTCAGCAACGTCAGGGTCGGGTCCCCCAACAAACTTTGGCGGGGAAAACTTTTGGAAACGTTCGAGAGCTCTATCCTTGCTCTCGACATGGTGGCCAGGGTTCCCGGGATTTCCAGGGTTAGGGTTTGGGTTCTGAGCTTGTTGCTGCACTACTTGTGCAAGCAGATTTGTCATTTGCTGCATAGCAGCAGCGATCTGGGCATTAGGGTCGGCTTGGGGTTCAGGATCGGGTCCAGTCGAGGTTTCCCCTACACCCCTAACCGGTGTGGGTTGTCTAGCACCGCGCCCACGTCCCCGACCACTCCGAGTACCTTCCATAAATTCCACTCGGTCTAGGCAAGAATACTAAACCACAGTAATAACAAGCCATATAAGTAACACGTAAACTTGCACAATAACACATTTATACAATCCAAACATAAGCACAACCACACATATATACAAGCCAAACACATATATACAATCAGTCAGTCAAGTACGGCCAAAGCACGTACGTACACAAACGATCCACCGGAGGATAGGCCTATCAAAAAAGATTTACACATAGCTAATCTAACGACCCTAAACGATTAGCTAAGGCTCTATCCCTATCCCTATGTACATACAAAAACCACCACTATCCAAAAGATGCCTAAAGATCAAGGCCTAGTCAGTCGCCGGGGTCTGGGATCCAGGCGATGGGGTAGACTCCTCCCCAGGGTCGGCCTCCGCACACGACGCCTCGTCGCTACACTCCTCAAGGCCATCGTCACACAGATTAAGGATCGCCTCAGCGCGACCCCTGACCTTGCGCGCTCGCTTAAGCTCTCGCTCTCGTGCCTCCCTCAGTTGGGCGCAAAGGTCGTCAACCCTATCTTCAGCCTCAAGCACATCGTATTCTAGCTCCTTTATACGCGCAGCTTGCTTATCCTTCGTCGCCCTATCCTGAATCGCATCGACCTCAAGGCGAGCATTCTCTCTAGCCAATACCTTGCGCTCTTTATCCAGCGCAAACACTAGAGTGTTCGGGTAAGCATATCTCTCCTTACACGGGCACCGTCGAAGACGGTTAGACGGGCTCCAACGAATGACGGCCCCTCCCGGCCGTATCTGATAGGGAATCACGGGGAGTACTTTGCGAGGTCTAGCCCCCGAAGGACTAGCACTAGGGTCACCCTGTCCGGCCATCCTACATCACAAGAACATGTAATCATAAATATAAGCTTAAAGGCCAAAAACAACAATCCTCAAGTCAAACAGTCCTATAACACCCAGGCTAATTCAAACCTAGGCTCTGATACCACCTGTGACAGCCCCACCTTCCCCTAAGGCGAACCAAAGGGGTTAGCGGACTGCCTGCCCAGCTCTCGCCAGGACTACGGTACAGTTACACGCGTTCGAATACGTTTCGGGAAAACAAAAGTACGCTCGGACAAGCCATAAGTATCAAAATAGCAAAATAAAAAAAATGGAAAACTGAATAGTGGCCTGGATAGAAGAATCCAAACATCAATTTAACATATACACAGTGAAATCCAACATTTACAACCATAGTGGCATGCCACAGACATTCATAAAGAAAGTACATATTCAGTTTGCCTATCAAAAGGAAATGAACCCGTTACACATTAAGGCTTCATTTCAAGAGCTATACAAAAGACATTTATAAGCTCAACTTGGCAAGTGACTATCCAATCCATTCTCAAAAGTAATTATATCCCTGTAAGGAAAACAAATAACACGGAATGAGCTAAAGCCCAGTGGTATACTACTACATAAGCAACCAAAGTCACATAAGGATGAACTTTCATTTAAAGTGCACAAATAAGCAGTAAAACAAAACGGAAAAGGATACGGTCGGCTCTCAAGAGCCCATTTCCACGCTTGCAATCTTGATCCAACCTCATTGACCCTCCGTCAATGAAAAGTAACCATCCGTAGACATCACTTACATCCAACCGTCCAACTATCATACCCCAACCGGGCCCGCACTCCATTCAGTCATTTTGGTAATACTCGAGTATACCGGAACCAAAGGTCTCATTACCACAAGATTCCACAGTACAGTCCCCGTGGCATGACAATTTTCACGACCAAGCCCTCGCCGGCTCGATCCAATTGACTACCAAACGGGGTTGAGCTCAGTGATACAGTAAAGCCATTGGACATTCGCCCAAATGATACCAAATCAGTTTCCATGAAGGGAATTTAGTATTTCATATATCAAGTGCAGTAATTCAGTAATGCAAGCACTAGCCATGCATGGAATCACAAGGGGTGAGGGCGGTCAAGTACAGCCTCACCTCAAGCATTTCCAATAACCAATTAAGCCTTCAAGGCATCAATACACATAGCACAAAGCCACATTATAACAAGTAAGTGAGTAGTATACTCACCAAGCAAGAAAGTGGTATTTCATGCACCACGATCACCAAGACGTCGTGAGCTATCGTCACGCCCTAGAACATGTAAACAAATACTATAAGACTCGATAACGAGTCATAAAGTCAAACCAATTATCGCCCAATAGGGTTTCATGCATGGAAATTCAAGTGTTAAATACTTAACCTTTACTCAAGTCGAGAAGATAGTTTTCTAAATCTCGAGTAAAAATTCGGGCAGCATGCCCTTTGTGTTTACCAAATTTTCCAGCCATAAGGCTTCATTATTTTTCTTCAATCACAACCCATCAACACACATATAAGCATTTCATGTCAAGAGCCGTTCCATAGGCTCACAATATCATAAAACAAGAAACCATACCGAGCCAAAAACAACACCAATTCACAACCCCAATAGGGTTTTATAAACATATACAAGCATGAAAGCAAACCAGAAATTAAGAAAGGGCTTTAACCTAAGCCTTGATAAGAAAACCGGATTTGACCTCATAATGCGGTAATGGCACAACTCTCACTACAAATGTCGGATGGGGGTGTAAGACCCACCATTTCGAAGCCAAGAAACAGAGATACAACAATGTAGAAGGCTTCTCAGTCCAAATCCTAGCACAACTAGGTCAAAAGTGCCAAATACCAAACCAGAATTACCAAAACAGGTTTGCAAAACACACAAAACTGTAATACGTCAATCTCAGCCTACACAGGTCCAAATGCCGAAATTCCAAAGGCATAAGTTAGCTAAGACATCCAGCTACATTTCCACAGAAGATACCAACTTCAAAATCCAAACCAATTCCAGTCAAAACAGGCAATTACTATCGCAGTTCGGACATTCTGTGCACCAAAAACAGCAACAGTAAAAACGGCATAACTCACTCTACACTAGTCCAATTGCCCTGAAATTTTGCAGGAACACTAAAATCATCAATACCTACAACTTTCATGTTTTGAGCAAAGTCCAATTCGGCCTCTATCTATGACCTCAAATTTCGGACAGAATAGGGGTTCATGAACCCTAACTTTGCACATTTCATTCAAATTCCAAAATTGGTTGCATTTAACAACAATTCACACCCACTAGAGTCAAAGCCCCTTATTACAAACCATCAAAAACAACCACACCATCAAGATCATATGAAACCAGAAAATTCATCATAAAATGGAAAACTTCACCAAATCAAGCCAAACCAAGAAATAAATCATATATTCCAACACTCAAGCCACTTCTAAGCATAATATAACCATCATTAGGTGTAGTAGAGGTTCAAGCATCACTTACCAAGTATCAAGAGATGTAGAGAGGTGTTGGCCACCTTAGAGCTTCAAACAAACTTCACTAATACACTTACTATCACTAGAAGGAAAGATTGTATGGAGTAAAAACTAAGTTAAACACTTGATTTGGTGGATTTGGACAAGTTGGAAGCTTGAAATGTTGAAGAACTTTCTTCCTTCTTGCAAGAGAGAGGTTCGGCCACAATGAGAAGAAAAATGGTGAATTTTTGTGAATTTTTTGGAGATATTAACTAATTTTGGTCAAAAGTCAAAAATGTGAATAGTAATTCTTAAAGTCCAACAAATGGGAAAATGACACATGTCATCCCATTAAATGCAATCTTATCACTTCTTTATCTCTCTCACATCAATCAAATCTCACTCTCTACTTGGCTCTTAACACCCGATAAATTTTACACAGTATCCAAAACTTAACCTGATTGGCCGAATTTTTCCGAACTTTTCGCACTAGTGGGTCCCACGTCCAATATATATTCTTAATTTTCTAAAAATTCTCCCATACTAGAAAAATCATCTTAAAACTATAATTAAGCATAAAATCTACCAGAAAATATTTCTAAGCCCGAAAATGCAAAAATATAAGCAATTAAAGGGTAATAAACCCTAGGAAAATATTAGGGTTTTACGGGTTCTCACACATGTCCTATTAGGGGGCCCTTTTTATGCAAGGGTAGGTCTAGCATGATGCAACACCTTCAAAGTGGAACCCGTTCATCAAACCTACTTTTGACCACCATTTGACACAAAGGAAAGGTCATTTCAAGATTAAAATTTTCATTTATAAACATTATTTACATCATTCCTCGAATACAGTCTCGTATAAAGTCATTAAACCTGTTTAACCTATCTATTACGGCATTCTTGGATTCTCTAGCATAAGGATTCCTCATACGTTCCACTTCATCGTACAATTCTCCGCATTTCCTTTTTAATTCTCGATGTTTCTCTTGCATCTTTCACATGCCTCCTTATGTTTCTCGGCCATCTCTTGGTGAGTTTTGACGGACTCCTTCAGTTGCAAATTTTCTCTATCTTTGGCTGTAATAATGGTCATCAATCTCTTGACCTCCTCGGATGTTTCATCTCGTGATTCTTACGTACCCAAACCCTTAAGCCAATCCTCATATTGCGTAGTTACTAAATCCTTTTGCTTGAGTTCCGGAATGTACTTGACGTACTCATCGTCGGACAACGTTCCCCAGGCCTCAATGATAGGAATCTTCTTCGAAATTTCACTTGGATACATCCCTTTGTCAAAAACAACGATAAATTCGGTCAAATCAAATGTATGTGGCACTTCTTGAATACGGCCCAATTGTTGGAGAAACCTCTTCGGATTATATGCCATGATACCCTGGGTGCCCAGTAATAGAATGAACTCAGATGCTTTGGTACGAAGTACGGGTTTGACACAATTAGTCCAATCTAAAACCCATCTAACATTTTGATCAGGTAAGCTCTTCAAGAAATCCACATACTCGGATGCATTACTCGGCAAACCATTTCTAATAACCCTCTTATGATGCGTGATTATCCAGTTATACCCAGACATCGACAGACTATCAGAAATAGGTGATCGTCTCATGAAGTGCTCCGTAGCCCATATGTGCAAAACCAAATTTGACTCATGAAAGAATTTTTCACCTCTTTGACAAGTAGTGCAAGCTATAAAGATATCGGCTAAGATAGTCGGAACAATAGAGCATTGCCTATCTTTTATCCCTAGAAAAAGATCAAATATGACTTTGGTGAGTTTAAACGCTATCTTCTTGTCTTTCCTTAGGAAAAGGTAAGTTCCGGCCATAACCAATCCATACACCCACACCCTTTTATGTTCCCATATTGCCTTGGATGTAAATGAGAAATCTCCTAAGTGTCTCTCGTAACCATCCCTCAATGCGAATCGGTCGAATAAGAACTTTACGTCGATCCTTTGGTCAGACCCTTGTATTACGGATTCCCTTAACCTAGTGAAATGGTAGAACTCAGCTTTGTTAGACACAAACGGGAATATTACGACAATACCACGAATCGGTAAGTTGAGCAGGCCAGAAACTTCCTCAATTATCATGGTCATTTCTTTCTTACCTAGTCTAAATGTGGAGCAAGTAGGGTCCCACAAATGTATTAAGGCTTCTACTAAGCAGCCGTCAAATTTGATGTCCTTGAATCCCCAATTGGTCCTAAGTGAGAGGCTACTTGGTTAATCTCACTAGGTGAAAGCAATGTGGGCCACCTCTGTACCTCAATCGGCACTACTAACATTTGTTGAACTCGTCGAAGGCGTTCCATCTAGAAACAAGAAGTTGGTGTCAAGTATCTTACCTACAGGTCCCACTTTTCCTGTTAAACATGAATTTAAACATGCAAATTCTAAAATAGGGTTAAATACCCATGGGAATATAAGGTTGGTTTATTTCTAACACGGGATTCCCTAAATGGCATTCCCTCTAAATTTTATGCATGATGCCAATATATCAAAACAATCTAAATATGCAATAAAAATGAAAATATGACCTAAGGGACCCTTCATATGCCAGGGTGAGTCTAGAATGATGTACAATTATTAACCTATGAATGCAATACATTGAAATTTTAAACGTGCACTAGCCTATCTATGAAGGTAGTTCCTAAAAGAGTATCATGCCAGATCTCTTATTTTCTACCGTTTGTGAATGCAAAACGAGAAAATAAGGAAATGTTAGTTCAACAAATAATCACATAACATGTTGGGGCAATTTAAATGATACAAAAAGTAAAAAAGATAAATAAGGAAAGAGGGGTGGAATCCCTCCTTTCGTGCCTAGTGTTCCTATTTGGGTGAGATTGACTCTATCCTAGGTAATTTCTAATATGGATGCATGAGATTGGGCTCACTAATGCATCTAGACTCGATAAGATTTTCAGATTCCCAAACCTTTAGACCAAGGGCGAAGGGTCATCAATCCCAAGGCCTAAGAGTCGGTAGTTTGGGTGACCCCTCGGACATTGTTACGCACACGTCGTGCCATGGCCACATGTCCAAGTGGATCGATCCTAATCCTAACGTGTAGAGTGGTGTGACAACCACTAAAAGAAATGAGGGGTTATAAAAATAAAACATATATACGTATGAAATGCCCCTATTTGAAGGGAGGGATTGAATACCATAAATGTAGGTGAAAGCTCTAGGGCAGCTACTCCCCTCCCCTAAGATGCAAGCGCGATTACACATAAGTAAATGAAAGAGATAAACACATTATTCACATACACGGATATCGAGACAATTGAACGTGTGAAATGCAAGAAAACCTTAAAAAGGAAAATGCAACCCTAAACCTCCAAATGTGATATATAAAAAAAAAGGTTAAAAGAAGAAAAAGATTGATTAAATCAAATGCTCGGACCCTCGGACTTCCCAGTGGAGTCGCAAAGCTGTCACGCCCCATTTTTAAATGAAAAAATAAAATTACGGGTTTTATAAATTAATTTTTGATTTAATTTTGATGAAAAATGATTTTTGGTTTATTTTGGGTGAAAATGAGTTTTTGTTTTTAGAAAAATGAATAAAGAAATGAGCCTAAATAGGACTAAAAAGTGCGACGATTTTGACCCAAAAATAATAGTTTAAAAAGGATTTTTAATGAAAAATATGAGTCGCCACTTGGTATTGAGTTAAGGTGTACAAAGTCACCTAAAATGAATTCTTAAAAAAAAAAGTAAAAAAAAACCCTTTTTAAACAACGCCAAATCTGCGAAAATCAAAAGAAAAGGGGTCGGGAGTCACATTTGAAAAAAGGGAAGGCAAGGATAAAATGCAAAATACCCTTTCAACCTATCCAAGGTTAGTTGCGGGATTTAGTCAAAAATTTTCTTATTTTAACCTAAAAATTTATCACATTTGGATGTCACTATATGGATGCAAAACCTAAACTTAGGAGAATATCGGGGGGTCGGAATATCTCTTCAAAACTTAATTGGTGCAAATCACATTAATTGTGATGCCCAAGAGTGACTCTTTGAAGAGGTCACGAATATACAAAAATATGAGACCCACAGAAAAATAAAAGATAATAATAATTATACAAATATACATGACCTAAAGGAATACATCATAACGGGTGCGGGGGCTAAAATTCATGATTTTAATTTTCCCTTTAATAGAGGGAATACGAGCATGCTAAGACTAGAGACCATACTTATCCATATCCCATATTTAAAGGGTTATTTTCCTAATCTAATCAAGTAAAGTGTACTAACCTAGTTCTAATTCTTAAATGGAATGCAAGTCCTAAATGTCATGTTCCACACATAGGGGTAAGGAATATACATATAGGGGAAATATGGGATAAGGGATATACATATAAGGGGAGAATGCCATGCAAAATGATAAAAACTCTAAAAAGTAGAAAAATATGCATGAAATGTTGTGATTGTCACGCAAGCATGATCTAGCACGTGGATGGTCCCTAAGGGTCTAGCGTTGGATTAACCCATGCCTATAAGTTCTCACTAGCATTGGACTAGTGAAAAATCGGAAAAGAGGGTCACAACTAGCGTTGGACTAGTGTGGAATCGAAAAAAATGTGCCACAACTAGCGTTGGACTATTGTGGTGACGTCATGCATTTATTACAATCAAATAAATCATACAAAACATAATAAAGCGAATAAACACATAAATTACATAAAACACATAGCACATAAGCATGGTATCTAGATGCAATGCTCTAAGAAAGCGAGTAACACGTAACACACAAGCATGCAAAACACATGAAACAAATAAAGTACTAACTATTACATTTGGGGGGCCTAACTACAATCTAAAGGGGGTAAAAAATGTAATAAAATAAAATAAAATAATTACCTAACTATCACAATTTTGGCATTTAATTGCCTTCCAAATAATTAAAATAAATATACAAAATCAAAACAATTAAAGTGACTAAATAAATAAATGAAATAAAAACATTTAAAAGGCATGCAATTACACACATAAAAGTCACATAGGGGCACATAAGATCAAGTAAAATCAAAATAAAGAGTGGAGTATACCTCCCTTGAATTGGTGACCTAATGAAATGAAGTTTTCCTTATTTACCCTCCAAAACAATAAACAGGTCAAGACATCACTTTAATTAACAAATAATCACAAGAAAATGAAAATAAACACGAAATTGAATCAATCAAATCATTCAAATAAAAATAAACAACCCATATTCAATAAATTAAAACAAACAAGGACCCAATTGAAACAACTAAAGAAGTTTGAGGGGTCAAATTATTATTATTGCAAATATTAAGAGGTATCCTTTGGATTTTGAATGACTCGATGTAAGCAGCAAGTTGGTAGACTTTGGAGAGGTACCGTTGCATGGTCTCCTCTTTGACTTCATATTTACCAAGTACTTGATATACCACGAGTTGGGAGTCACTATAGGTTTGAACGTGCTGAGTACCGAGCCTGCGGGCTAATTGTAAGCCCGCGATCAAAGCCTAGTACTCGGATTCATTATTGGATGCAGAAAAATCAAGTCGGAGGGCATATGAGCAAACCTCTCTGTGAGGGTCTTCAAGGAGCAGATCGGCTCCGCTACCATCGCTGTTAGAGGACTCATCCACATACAATATCCATTGCGGTGGTTTGGATGAATTTGGAGCGTCTTGGCTCACCGAGAACGTGAGCTTGGCTAGGAAGTCTGTCAAAACTTGAGTTTTGATAGCTGTCCGAGGCTCATATGACAAGTTGTACTCCCCCAATTCGACAGCCCATTTGGTAAGACGTCCTGAAGTCTCGGGACGCAATAGGATCTGCCGAATTGGTTGATCTGTCCTCACAGATATGGGATGTGCCAAGAAGTAAGGTTTTAGCCTCCGGGCTGCATGCTCTAGTCCCAGTACGAGCTTCTCCATCTGGGCATACCGAGTCTCCGATCCCCGTAGGATTCGGCTGATGTAGTAGACGGGTATCTGAGTACCTTCGTCTCGGATCAGCACAGCGCTGACGGCTTCGTCTGTCACGGACATGTAAAGGTACAGTTTCTCCTCGACCCATGGTGAAGTGAGAGTGAGAAGATGATACAAATATTCTTTCATCTGATCGAAAGCTTGTTGACACTCCTCAGCCCAGGAGAACTGGTCCGCCTTCTTCAACATCTTGAAAAAGAGTAACACCCTTTTGGCAGATTGAGACAAGAATCGGTTTAGAGCGGCGAGACGACCAGTTAATCTCCGAACTTCTCGGGGATTCTGAAGAGGTGACATGTCTTAGATGGCTTTCACTTTATCGGGGTTAACTTCTATGTCTCGGCGAAACACCAGGTATCCAAGGAACTTTTTCGAAGTGACGCCGAAGACGCACTTTTTTTGGTTCAACATCATCCTAGCACCTCGGAGGATCCTGAAAACCTCTCTCATATTAGACGAGAAAGCTGAGGTGGCTTCGCTTTTGAGGAGGATATCGTCCACATAGGCTTCAACATTGCGGCCTATCTGACAATTGAAGATTCGATTTACCAGTCGCTGATATGTTACCCCGGCATTTTTCAATCCGAATGGCATGATCGTGTAACAATAGACATCCCGATCGGTGTGGAACGTCGTTTTCTCCTAATCCTCCTCACTCATCTCTATCTGGTGGTACCCTTTGAACACATCAAAGAAACTGAGGATCTCATGTCCCATTGTTGAATCGACTAAGGCGTCGATCCTCGGTAACGGGTAGCAGTCTTTGGGGCAAGCCTTGTTAAAATCAGTGAAATCCACACACATTCTCCACTCGTCGGTGTCTTTCTTAACCATGACGGGATTGGACAGCCAGGTCGGGTACTGGACTTCTCTGATCATCTTGCCTGGCAAAAGTATGTCAACTTCCCCGAAGATGGCTTTACTACACTCAGGGCAGAAGTATCTCCTTTTTTGCTTCACTGGGCGGGCTCGCAGATCCAAGTTGAGCCTGTGTACCATGAGCTCAGGAGGTATTCCCACAACTTCGTCAGCTATCCAAGCGAAAACATCTCGGTGTTCCCTAAGTAGGGTAATCATTTCCTCCTTGAGAGGCGTAGGGAGATTTGTCCCAACTTAGACATTTTGGTCGGGCCTCAGAGTGTCCAAAATTACTTCTTCAACCTCATCTCTGGTTTCAAGCCTTCCGGGCTTCTCGGTCTTGTGAGAATTGATACTATCTATGGAGAGAATGTTTGACCTTTTCACCTCGATCTTTGGCTCGGCACCTGGGGTGGCCGCGGCCTGCATGATGGCAAGGCAACATTCTCGGGCTGCACCCACGTCACTACTCACTTCGGCTATGCCAGCAGGAGTCGAAAATTTGAAACTCAGATAGTAGGTGGAATACATGGCACTCAGAGCATTAAGCGTGGGACGGTTCGGCAAAGAGGAGTCAAAAATTTAAAACTCAAGTGGTAGATGGAGTACCTATCAGCATGTTGTATGGAGAATCAGCTTTAGCAACAGCAAAATTAACAGGGACAGTTTGGCAGCGGGGTTGACGGCCGACAGTTACCATCAACGAGACCATCCCTTCCGGGTGGATTACTTGTCCCCCAAACCCTACAAGAGGAGTCCTCACTGGAGTAAGCTGCTCCCTCTTAAGTTTCAGACTTTCGAAGGTTTTGTAGTATAAGACGTTCACCAAACTGCAGGGATCTACGTACACTATCTTTACGATGTAGTTATGGGTAAGGACCTCGATCACAAGGGTCTCGTGATTACTGGAGGTAGCTGGGACAGGGTCGTTGGGTCCGTAGGTGATAACCTCGGACAGCTAGGAGCTTGGCTCGGCTAGGTCCAGGCTGGCTTGTCTGTAAGTCCTCTTCCGGAAATTCTGACTGTCCCTTCCCGTTAGACCACCTTCAATTGTGTTGATGATCCCATCGATATTCGGCCCGTAGTCCGGGGATCCGTCTCTGGAAGGTCTCCCAGACTCCTGGGGCCACAGTTGTTGCTCTTCAATTCCCGCCTATCTTTCCGTCGTTGGTCTACTCGAATATCACGGTAGGAGTCACTCCTGTTGAAACTCTCGTCCCAGTGGACAAACTAACTCAAGTACCCTTGCTTGATCAAATTTTTGATTTCTTTTTTCAAATTATTGTAGTCCTCTGTCATGCCCAATATCCTGATGATAGGCACAATAGAGGTTGGAGTTTCTCTTCTCTCTCTTCCCGGCCATTTTCGAGGGAGTACGGCCGAGGTGATTTTGTTCCATCACGGCAAGAATATGCGATCGACTGGTGTTGAGAGGAGTTAGCTCGGAATCAGGGACAGATAGTTTCCCTTTTGCAATCCTATCAAAAACACTGCGGCGATCTCGTGAGAGATTCTGAAGTCCGCCACTGAGACCTTGTTCACCTCAGCCTGATTCTTTCTTCTTTCAGGAATCCTGGCCTGCGCGAGCTGCTTGCGCTTCTCTCTTCATGCGATTTACACCCTCACTTTGGATGCTCTTGTCTACTCTGTGCCAGAGTTCTCGAAGTGTTCTGGGATACTTTCGATGTATCTCAGTGCTGAACGCACTTGCTATCAGCCCATTTGTAAAAGCAGTTATAGTTACTTGCTCAATCTGATTGGGTATTTGCACGTTTTCATCGTGGAACCTCTGCACATATGAGCATAGAGATTCTCCCGAAGCTTGTTGTGTGACGCCCCGAAAAAAAATGAGTTTGAGAACCCGGAAATTTTCTAATTTTCTAGGGTTTATTTTGTTTAAAACAAAACCCGCCTTTTCTACATTTTCTTGATTAGAAAAATTCCCCAGATCAAGTTTATGAGCAAATATAGTTTTCAAATGATTTTTCTAGTATCGGTTAGTCTTTGAGAAATTAAAAGCGTATTTTGGATGTGGGACCCGCAAGTGCGGTAAATGCATTATATTTTTGACAACTTGTTGGAATTTTGTATTAAGTGATATTAGTTTACAATGTGTTAAGATATTTGTCTTGGAGAGACAAAAAGATAAGTTTTAAACCTAAAGGTGACAAGTGTCACCACTACATTGGTTTTGACTTAAGAGTTACTATTCACTTTTTTTGACTTTTGACCCATTTGAGTTAAATATCTTCAAAAATCACTAAAATTTCACCATTTCTTACCCTTGGATGGCCGGCCCTCTTAGCTCAAGAAGGAAGAAAGTTTCTTCAACATTTCAAGCTTCCAACTAGCTTAATCTTCCAAAATCAATCACATAAATTAGTTTTTACTCCATACAATCTTGTCCTTTTGTGTTAGTGGTGAGTTTGGTGAAGTTTTTGGAAGAGCTAAGGTGGTCTATAACTCCTCTTCTCTTGTTTCCTAGGTAAGTGATGGTTGAACATCCTACTACACCTAATGATGCTTAAGTGATGCTTAGTAGTAGCTAAAGTGATGGATTATGTGAATTATTTCTTGATTTGAAGTGATTTGGTGAAGTTTTTATATTTATGAGGAATTTTCTGGTTTAATATGAATAAGATGTTGTGGTCATCTATGATGGCTGTTAATGAGTGGAAATGACTCATGTGGGTGTGAATTGGTGATAATAGCAACCAATTTTGGGTTTGGAAGAAATTCTGGAAAATTAGGGTTCTTGAAGATACATTCTGTCCGAAATTTTAGGTCATAGATAGAGGCCGAATTGGCCTGAGCTCAAAACATTAAAGTTGTAGGGAATGACAATTTAGAGGTGCCTGCAAAATTTCAGGGCATTTGGAGTAGTGTAGAGTGAGTTATGTCGTTTTTACTGTTGCTGTTCTGGGTGATCAGTATGTGCGAACTGCACTTGTAATTGGCCATTTTGACTAGAATTGGTTTGGATTTTGTTGTTGGTGTCTTCTGATGAAATGTAGCTTGATGCCTTATCTATCATATTCCTTTGGAATCAATGCATTTGGACCTGTGTAGACTGAGTTGGACGAATTACAGCATTGTGTGATTTGGGAACCTGCAATTACGATTCTGGTTTGGTATTCTGCATATTTGACCTAATTGTGCTATGATTTGGACTGAGTGACCTTCTACATTGTTGTAGCCCTGGTTCTTAGCTTCGAAACGGTGGGTCTTGGACCTCCATCCGATACTCGTAGTACCTTTGGTGCCATTACCGCAAAAGGACGTCAAAACTGTTTTCTGGTTTTGAGCAATTGTGGTTAATTGCTATGTGATTGGGTTTGATTGTAGGATGGAAAGGATGAATTTATGGGGAAATGCTGTCCGATTTTTAATAGCGTTGGTTACCTTAAGTTTCATGTGAAAGGCTTGGACTTGAATGATGGAATTGGCTATATTGGACGAGGATTGTGAGCCGTGAAGGTGAGTGACCTCAAACTATTTCTAAAATTATTATGAACCGTTTCTTGCATTATTTACTTTTGAACTGTTTCCAAATTTACTTTTGAACCGCTTTCCCGCATTATTTACTTTTGAACTGTTTTCAAAGTTAATTTTGGATCTGTTTTCTTACATATCATGCGTGCTTGCATATCAGTGTCTTGTTATTATTGATTTTGCTGATTGTTAGTGTGTAGCGACTTACTTATTAAAAAATAATGATTAAATACTTGCGCATGAATAAGCCTTTGGGCTGAATTGGCCATTGCCCCTTGTTACCGGTCGTCTCGAGCCAGAAGCGGACTCGGTCGGCGACTAGGAATTTGGGTGAACGTTTCGGTATACTCGAGTATTACCTTGTAGGTTGGTGGAGCCTGGCCAAAAGCCAGGGACGGGGTGAATGAATGCACGAATGAAACCAAATGCAATGAAATGACAGGAGAACGAACGTATCCTTTTCATGAATGTTACTATCGCTTTCCATTGTAAATGTTTCTTGAATTATTGATACTCCATATTGAAATGACATCATTGAAATGAACTATTGTTAAACAGATTTGATTACTGATTTTATTGGTTACTCGCTGAGCTTCTAGCTCACCCCAAAAATGTTTTATTCCCCTCCACAGGCTCAAGGCGAAGGAAGGGCTTGTAGTGTTTATTCGTGGATTATCTCATGTATGGATTGAACTTAGAATTCCTTTTGTGTAATCGTTCATATTGGGATTGTATTGAACGTTTAGAATTGATTGGATGTGTAATAGTCTAGTTTTGGACTTCCTCCTGTATAATAGTTGGTATCAAGGATCAGAGTGGCGCAGCGGAAGCGTGGACGCTTCGCTTTTGATATGTAAATGTTGGAATATTTGATTTATCTTTGAGATTGTATCTTGTATTTAATTGAGGTTTGTAGTAAACGACTGAGTCCCGGCGAGAGCTGGGCAGGCGGCCCGCCAAACCCTCTGGTTCGCCTTAGGGGGAGGTGGGGCTGTCACAGTTGGTATCAGAGCTTAGGCTTCAGATCTCTGTAGTGTATTCTAGGCTTGAAGTTTAGGATGCCGGACTGTGGGTTTGATTTGACTCTTGAGAGATTTTTGCGGGATGTCTTGACTTGATTGGTACAAGTGGGAATGTCGAGGACAACATTCTTTTAAGGAGGGGAGATTGTGACGCCCCGAAAAAAAATGAGTTTGAGAACCCGGAAATTTTCTAATTTTCTAGGGTTTATTTTGTTTAAAACAAAACCCGCCTTTTCTACATTTTCTTGATTAGAAAAATTCCCCATATCAAGTTTATGAGCAAATATAGTTTTCAAATGATTTTTCTAGTATCGGTTAGTCTTTGAGAAATTAAAAGCGTATTTTGGACGTGGGACCCGCAAGTGCGGTAAATGCATTATATTTTTGACAACTTGTTGGAATTTTGTATTAAGTGATATTAGTTTACAATGTGTTAAGATATTTGTCTTGGAGAGACAAAAAGATAAGTTTTAAACCTAAAGGTGACAAGTGTCACCACTACATTGGTTTTGACTTAAGAGTTACTATTCACTTTTTTTGACTTTTGACCCATTTGAGTTAAATATCTTCAAAAATCACTAAAATTTCACCATTTCTTACCCTTGGATGGCCGGCCCTCTTAGCTCAAGAAGGAAGAAAGTTTCTTCAACATTTCAAGCTTCCAACTAGCTTAATCTTCCAAAATCAATCACATAAATTAGTTTTTACTCCATACAATCTTGCCTTTTTGTGTTAGTGGTGAGTTTGGTGAAGTTTTTGGAAGAGCTAAGGTGGTCTATAACTCCTCTTCTCTTGTTTCCTAGGTAAGTGATGGTTGAACATCCTACTACACCTAATGATGCTTAAGTGATGCTTAGTAGTAGCTAAAGTGATGGATTATGTGAATTATTTCTTGATTTGAAGTGATTTGGTGAAGTTTTTATATTTATGAGGAATTTTCTGGTTTAATATGAATGAGATGTTGTGGTCATCTATGATGGCTATTAATGAGTGGAAATGACTCATGTGGGTGTGAATTGGTGATAATAGCAACCAATTTTGGGTTTGGAAGAAATTCTGGAAAATTAGGGTTCTTGAAGCTACATTCTGTCCGAAATTTTAGGTCATAGATAGAGGCCGAATTGGCCTTAGCTCAAAACATGAAAGTTGTAGGGAATGACATTTTAGAGGTGCCTGCAAAATTTCAGGGCATTTGGAGTAGTGTAGAGTGAGTTATGTCGTTTTTACTGTTGCTGTTCTGGGTGATCAGTATGTGCGAACTGCACTTGTAATTGGCCATTTTGACTGGAATTGGTTTGGATTTTGTTGTTGGTGTCTTCTAATGAAATGTAGCTTGATGCCTTATCTATCATATTCCTTTGGATTCAATGCATTTGGACCTGTGTAGACTGAGTTGGACGAATTACAGCATTGTGTGATTTGGGAACCTGCAATTACGATTCTGGTTTGGTATTCTGCATATTTGACCTAATTGTGCTAGGATTTGGACTGAGTGACCTTCTACATTGTTGTAGCCCTGGTTCTTAGCTTCGAAACGGTGGGTCTTGGACCTCCATCCGATACTCGTAGTACCTTTGGTGCCATTACCGTAAAAGGACGTCAAAACTGTTTTCTGGTTTTGAGCAATTGTGGTTAATTGCTATGTGATTGGGTTTGATTGTAGGATGGAAAGGATGAATTTATGGGGAAATGCTGTCCGATTTTTAATAGCATTGGTTACCTTAAGTTTCATGTGAAAGGCTTGGACTTGAATGATGGAATTGGCTATATTGGACGAGGATTGTGAGCCGTGGAGGTGAGTGACCTCAAACTATTTCTAAAATTATTATGAACCGTTTCTTGCATTATTTACTTTTGAACTGTTTCCAAATTTACTTTTGAACCGCTTTCCCGCATTATTTACTTTTGAACTGTTTTCAAAGTTAATTTTGGATCTGTTTTCTTACATATCATGCGTGCTTGCATATCAGTGTCTTGTTATTATTGATTTTGCTTTCAATGATTGTTAAAACGAGTTTTCTAGGCGAGTGTGTACTTTATCGCACTCGACCTAAATAAATATGAAATTTTCAATGATTAATGATTAAATGCTACTTGCGCATGAATGTAAGTCTTTTGGGCTGAACTGGCCATTGCCCCTTGTTACCGGTCGTCTCGAGCCAGAAGCGGACTCGATCGGGCGACTAGGAACTTGGGTGAACGTTTCGGTATACTCGAGTATTACCTTGTAGGTTGGTGGAGCCTGGCCAAAAGCCAGGGACGGGGTGAATGAATGCACGAATGAAACCAAATGCAATGAAATGACAGGAGAACGAACGTATCCTTTTCATGAATGTTACTATCGCTTTCCATTGTAAATGTTTCTTGAATTATTGATACTCCATATTGAAATGACATCATTGAAATGAACTATTGTTAAACAGATTTGATTACTGATTTTATTGGTTACTCGCTGAGCTTCTAGCTCACCCCAAAAATGTTTTATTCCCCTCCACAGGGCTCAAGGCGAAGGAAGGGCTTGTAGTGTTTATTCGTGGATTATCTCATGTATGGATTGAACTTAGAATTCCTTTTGTGTAATCGTTCATATTGGGATTGTATTGAACGTTTAGAATTGATTGGATGTGTAATAGTCTAGTTTTGGACTTCCTCCTGTATAATAGTTGGTATCAAGGATCAGAGTGGCGCAACGGAAGCGTGGACGCTTCGCTTTTGATATGTAAATGTTGGAATATTTGATTTATCTTTGAGATTGTATCTTGTATTTAATTGAGGTTTGTAGTGAACGACTGAGTCCCGGCGAGAGCTGGGCAGGCGGCCCGCCAAACCCTCTGGTTCGCCTTAGGGGGAGGTGGGGCTGTCACATGTTGTATGTTTAGCAAGTAGGCCGAGGTTTTCGTTACTGGCCGAGATGACACGAAACAGTGGATAAACTTATTCACAAGCTCACTCAGGGAGGATATGCTCCTAGGTTCTAAGTTCCAGAACCATTTTTGCGCAGTTCCTTGTAGGAAAATAGGAAAGGCTCGGCAAATAATGGAATCGAGAACACAATATAGCCGGAAGACTGAGATGAAAGCATGGAGGTGGTCCTCAGGATCACCTCCCTCCATCGTAGGGCGATAGCACTGGAAGTTTGAAATTGGGGGGGACCATTTCCCCATTGATATGTCGGTGAAGGGTGGAGCCCTCATGTAATCTACCGCTAGCCCCTCTAGGCGCCAGGGCATCCTCAGCCTGTCTTCTTAGCAAATCCCGAGAAAATGCCTTGGAAATGGAGGCAATCTTGGAGGTGGCTTTGGATGTGGCACGTTTAGAGGTGCTCCGGCCAGGATGCCTATCATCGGAGTCCTCTTCAGAAGGCATCTTGAGCGATTTTGCTGACCTCCTCTTGGAAGATTCGGCTTTTTCCTTACCCTGCCTTTTGAAGTATCTTGCCAATTCTTCGAAGATGTTCGGATTTTCGGCTACAAACTCAGCCATCCGAACAATGGCTTCTTCGTTTGCAGGTTGGGTCCTCGAGACCCTTGCTTTTCAAAAATATTCTCATGCTTAGCGGCTGTGCTCAGCTCAACTCCGGTAGGGGGAACCCTCTTACTCCTAGAGCGCATAGATTTCATATTTTAGAGTACTTTCATTTCCCACAGACGGCACCAATTAAAGAGCTAGTTTTTGGACAAGTAGCCGAATTGACCTAATACGGTTCCCTCTTAAGCGTGGTGAGCTTGAGCGGTAGACTTCCTTACCAAAGTAAGAGGTAGAGCTTTCTCCCCTGGGATCACTCCGATGATCAAGTCAGTTTAGTAAGAGAATAATAGCAACAATGGATTTGAATGTAATAGTACTCTTACTTGTTTTGGAGGAGGAAGACGGTATTTATAGGATACCGGTTGGAGAGAAGAACAGTGGATTTAAGTCTTTGGGACCCGCAACCTGCGCATACGGCCCTGTCCTGACATGTAGCACTGGCCTAGGCTTTCTGCCATGCAGGCGTGTGATTTTCCGATAAAGTGTATCCATGTGGCTTCTCTATAAAGTGGTAATTACTGATGACTCGTAAGTCGGACTAACAACATCTACGCGGTGACGGTGTGAGACGACTGACATCATACGGGGGTTTGGTGTTGAGTCAGGTACAGGAGTGGAGATGACCTCGGGCCAAGATGAGGGAAATAACCACGGGCCCCGATTTGTAGTTTGGGGTGGACGAGCCGAGATTACCGTCCTCAGCTCAGGTATAGCCCTGAACATTGGGCCGGCGGCAATCATATTAATCATCCAAGCTACAGCCCTTTTTCCATTGGGAGTGGTGAGTATCTGAGTCTGTGATCCTGCTCGAAGTATGAGAGGGGAGCCAAGAAGGACTTCCGGAGACGATCGTTCGACTCGAGAAGCTAAGGGTGAGGTCCGCAGTAGGACAACTAACCGAGGTGATAACCTCTGCATCGAAGAGCCGAGGTAACACTCGTCAGTATCCTCAATGAATTTCTTGACTGAATTGCAAATCTGGGAGCCATTACATTAACAAGATAGAGAGAACACATAAGATGCCATAAATTATTATGGCATATTTTTTTTTGATGGAAGAACTATCACTATGACATGTTCTTTCATGTTTTGAAAAAACTTGAGAATTGGAGAATTCTATATGATTTGCTAGATTTATATAATTTCCCAAATGTAAAAGTAAGGCAGAATATAGAATACGATAATTGATGATAATCGTGGAACCAAATAAATGAACTTTAGTATGCCAGTATGATCATTGGGAATCATGAATATGAATCCATCAGCTTTTCCAGTTAAGCATGATATTTTCTGGGGCCATTTGAAAATTTATATGAATCACGCTTGAGGAATTAAATTATTAAAGAATATATATATATTTAAATTGTTAATAAAGATCATGCTGCATACGGTTCATGGGAAGTTTCCTATTTCATGCATGAGTTCTTTACTATTATACCAATAAGAAAGATTTGGGGCCTCACAAGTCACAAGTTAGATCCAAGGCGTCATGAGTTGTTCTTCAGCGCAACGCTTTTAAGTTCTTGTTTTGCTAGATTGTTGATTTTGTTATTTTTTTATCAATCAACCCAAAGCTTTTTTTCTTATTTTTATTTTCTCCAATCATGTTTTCTATTCCTATTACTTGGCTTGATTATTTGTTAATATTTCTAAAATATTTTATCGTTTTGTATTTTATATTTTTAGTCTATGACTCGTACTAATCCATTTAATGCGTAGAATTAGGCGTACATTTTCTAAAATTTCTCCATCATTTATTACATTTGTATGTATACGCATATAAAATCTATTACGTTTAACATCCCATAGTAATACTCATTAGAGTTTTAAAATAATTATAAATAAACACAAATATCACCTAACACTCGTTACATTAATCTTTCGTTCTATCCTCCAATATAACCTCTTTTTTCTATCCTCATTATTCATTTATTTATTTGTCTAAAACCTCTTTTTTTGTGTAGAAGTGAATAGTTCTCTTCATTAAAGTGTATATAATTACATAATGTGTATTTCTTTTGTTTTTACAAATTTGTACTCACAATCACCAAACTAATTTCATCACAAATTAACTCGAGATACTCTACTCTCTTTAGTTGACAAATTCAATAGCATTATGTCTTGGTAGGTGATTTTGATTTCTCCAATTCCAGTTAATATGATAACAATATGAGCATATAAGTCATTCTATGTAACTCGTGTGCATGAATCATCAATGTACGTCAATATTTCTACAACTTATTGCACAAGATATTTACTCCAATTCTTTTTTACATCTTCAAACCAAATTTTGTTGCAGCTGCAAAAACAAAATATTTGCTCTATTTTTTTTTTATTACAAACAAAAATCTTCACCAAATTATTTGCAGTTCTGTTCAAGTAACGAGTTAAGACCAAGCTAAGTAAGAAAACAAAGTATATGTATTAGACATAACCTCAGCCAAAAATCAGAAATGAGAAGGAACGTCCAAACAAAATGGACATACAGTGTCTAAAATAACCGTTACAATTTGCAGCTCCCATGCAATGTCAAAATTTTAAGTACAAAATTCTAATTTCAGCTGCAAATTGCCATCATCTATATCCCGCCATACGCTAACCCCTCTCCATCAAGTCTATCAGAATCTTATTATCAAGTAAAGAATCAGAAACATTATGCTAAGCATCCTGTCTACATAGCAAATGACGACCTTTAAAGCCATTTTTAGGCAGGAAAACTGTTAAGGTTTAATCAGCAACTCTCTACCACAAGCCAATGGCCTTCCACCAGACCCCTCCAACTCCAAGCCAGATGAGAATATTGACAACAGACATCAGGAATCCATAACCCCACCATTGTGCAAGGGGCACATAGCCTGCACCATAGAACACAGGTGCCGATCCAATGCCATAGTGTGTTAGGCCGCCCATTAGGTTAGAGAGGAAGCAGAGAACCAATGCACCAAGGTATGATGGAGTGCCTAAAGCACTGGCAACAGATAAGAAAGCTGTGAACATGGCACCAATATGAGCAGCCCCACTGGCAAAGAAGTAGTGAGAATAGAAGTAGAGAAGAACAAGAATGCCGAAAGAAAGCTGCCAAGACAGACCCAATCCACCAACAAACTGCAAGAAAGCATATAAATTAACCACCCATAAATGTTGGATGCAATTGAAGGAAGGTCAGTTTCCATGGAGGACTACCAAAATAATATGTGCAGAATATAATCAATCATAACCCTTTTTTGTACTTGTTTCAGCCAACAATACTTGCTAAACTTACTGTAAGATATCCATCACATATGGAAAACAATCACAACAAAATAATTTGCTAAGGTATTAGATGAAGATGCAGATGGTTGCTTCTTTTCTTTTTCTTTATCTTTGGCAAGTCAAAGTAGACATTTTTTTACCATAGATATTCTTCAATTGACCAATAAGCACACATAAAAAAGTGTTGACATTTTTTCACATAATGGCACACAAAAATGTCTACAACCCCAAAAATATGCATAACCGAATCTAAAAGCACATATAGACACCATCCATGCACTTTGCCATAATAAATGATGATACCCTGTACGGTGAGAATAACTTTTTTCAGACTGTACAAATTCTCATAAAAGAATTCCTTAATAACATACATGCTGGAAGAAAAAGCACACGAAAAATGAATCATGAAATGTGGAGAATTGGACAAAAAGAATGAATCTCTGAGCAAAACAAAATAATATAAATGGCAAAGCCCAGAAGTTGCAGTGTTGGAGCTTCATGCATGTCAAATGGTAAAGGTCATTTAGAAAGGTAAAAAACGAGATACAAACATCATAATTAGATTATGGAGAGTGTAAAGAAAGTACAAATAAGTAACAAAATAAAGAAAGAAAAGGATCACAAGACAAGTTGGGCAAAATAAAATTGGCCACACATGAAAGAGTGACCAAATGCTTCACCCTATGATCTTTAAGAGAAAACTTGAAGAGCATAACAATTTTAAAGCAGGAGGTAGGGGAACCCAATTAGTGACCAAGCATGCGAAGAAGTTCAGTTCACAAATTTTGAGTGACAATCAAATATGTAACTACCCACATATCAGAAACATAATCACATATAGACATTCTCTGAACGCAGCATATTTTAGAATAAAGATATATCACCGATATTAATTTACCCAATTACTGCACCATTCAACAAAATTAAAAAAAAAAAAAAAAAAGCATTAACAATTATATAACTAAGAACACACGAAAAGGAGAGCGAACCAAACCTTGACAACAGTTTGGCTAAACCATGAGATAAGCCCATATTTGTTTAAATACCCAGCCATTGCAATAAGTGCAGCAAACCATGTTAGGGTGTCCCAAGCAACTGATTCAGCTAAGCATTCCTTCCATGTGACAACACCAGTGATAAGGAGGACAGACAATCCAAGAATTGCAGCACTTACGGCATCCACATTTAGTGCACCCCCAAAAATCCAAAGCCCGACCTGATATAGCACAGATATAAAAGGTACAGATGGCTCAACTGGGAAATAAACTATATAAACTCATTTTTGGGCATAATCATACAAAATCACCGATTTCATTCTTAAATATCATAGGAAGCACACAAAGACCACAAACAACAGAAAGTCTTCATCAAAATGAAAAGATGAGAAGCTCTTCCCAGACAAACAACCAGGGAAAACAAGAACTAGAAAAATGCAACGTAGGCATGGGAAAAAACCCATGCTTATCTGGCTTTAGCTGGCAAAATAACCAAAATATTTAAACACCTCTAAGATACTTATATGACCTAAAAGATCCACCAAAGCCATAAAAACTATCCATGCTATGTCGGCAAGATATTTTGTCTCATTTTTATTTGTGCGATTCTCCAACCCTACCAAAGTTTGTATTGCAAGCAAACAAGGGATCTCATGTCACCAATAAAGTCATATGTTGTTTATAATAAAATCACAGTATCTATCACATAACAGTAATAAACTACAGAAACAACACCAAGTTCAACATGATACAAACTCAACAAATAAGTATTGACCAATCAGATAGATGGCAACAAAACTGCATTATCAAACTAATAAAACATTCGGCAAGGCCTGTTCTCATGAAGCAGATGATACAAACAACAGAGTAACACCAACAGATCAGATAAAAATAACTCTTAAGATGATGCTAGATACAAGCTACACATCAAGAGAAATAAACTAAGACTGGATTAAAGGATTAATCGCAGATAAAAACATAACCAGGATACATAGGGATGACAGAAGCAAAGAGCAGTGCTAAACGATGCAAGAAAACAACTTTTACTGTTAACCAAACCTGGAATAGTTTCAAAATTAGCCAGTATGTTGGTATGCAAACACATTTATTGCCACAACACGAAAGAATAGTAGCAGGAGAGAAGGTTTAGCATATATGAAGGATGTAGCACTATGCATGAATAGAAACCAACTCACGATCAGTCTATCAATTCATTCAGTGCAATGATTAAAGCCTTCACCTTTCCTTAGGGTAATCCATCATCAGGTTATAGCCAACAGGTAGATAATTACCCACCAGGAATTTCTTTTTCGCATTGAAGCATAAGAGAACATATAGAAGGGAAAAGAAAACCCAGTCAAAGAACAGCTTTTTCACTTTATTTAACACAAAGGAAACACAAGGTATAATAAGGTTTTCCCACCCCTCCTTGTATAAAAAGAAGAAAAACAAAAGTACAATAAGGTCCAGTTGTGCAATATGCATGGAAGAAGAAGAAGAAGGACCTTCCCTAAATTTGCCTACAAAGTACTAGCAAGCAACAATGAGTTAAAAGATAGTGCTTTGAGCTAAGCACAAAATTATTTGAGATCTACCTGTTTCAGAAATAGATAAACTAGTAAAGACAACTTGCACACAGAGAAAAATTATATGAAAGAGCATACTGGAATCCCCCCAAAATGCTACATCTAAGTCTAGCAGAAAACTCCCAACAGGAAATCCTGGACAAAAACAGAGCTAAAATATCTACCTATCCCTAACAATAAACTTTGGAGGAGCACTCTGAAGGTGGCACCGAAAAAGTTTTGTTGCTACACATGTTGACAGGTAAACCCCATGGAAAAAATCCTAGCAGAAACGTAGGAATAGATGCTCGCCAGATATGTTAGGTATGACCTTTATTAGTTGACTATAGATCATGAATTATGCCCACACTATACTTGCTCATAGAGACCAATCATGAAAAGGTATTTTGATCAGCAACTTAGTGTTTACCTGTTGCAATATAAATGAATCATCTTGCAATCAAGATAGGTGTAACAGAAGAAAACTAAATGTGATAAAAGAGAGTAGAAAAACACATAGAGTAACATAAGATACAAGTAGCCTCAGAAAACAGGAAAAAAGGCTTCCATAATTTCTGTTTCTCAACATAAATTTAGTATGTGAAGAAATAAAGGTAGAGGTTCTTTTATCTTGCAGGTGGAGCACCATTAATAAAGAAAACAACACACCTAGAAGCAGAGGAGACAAAATGAGTGCTCTACATCTCTAATATGTTCAAAAAGTGGAGAGGCTGAGAACAGATTTCGTATATTCTTTTACGAGCTGTCAAAACAAGTAGATGTCAAATAGAGTTTCAAAAAAATTTTAATAGGTTTGGGGCCATGTCCTGCATATATCTATTAAAGCTCCATGGCATCATTGACTTCAGCTTATATGAACTAGAGCAAAGCTAAATAAAACATCATAAAAGTATATAATGCATATCAAAGTCTACCTACTACATTAATTTTCTTACCAACAAACTACTCATCTAACTCCTAATTAGGTTGAAGTCTCAGGATGTAGAGGTCATAGGTTCAGATCCCTCACCCCCCTCACTGCTTCTTAAATCCCACCATTTCCCTGCTGGGGAAAAAAAAAACACTCCTAATTATGCCACTTTGGCACTCAAATTGGTCAACAGCACAGAAGTTCACCTAGGTATCTCAGATATCATCAATCAAACTCACCAAAAGTAAACACAGGAAAACCAGCCATAGCCAGTACTTCAAAGGTCAAAAATGACCAAACAATAAACAACTAAATGCGTAATGTTTTTAGATCTTAGAAATTGCTCCTTAACAAAAATCAGAACCTTTGCACGTTACAACCTTAAAAAAATCTCATACTCTTATAATGTCTTTATTCAACTTTAACTACTTTTACAAGACACCAGAGCAGGTAATTGCACAAAATAGTTGCATTACTTTCATTCTTCAGAGGACTGACTCTGCAACGTTTTAATATTACTGCATGGCAAACAAACATAAGGATCTGATTTGCTACCATAGGCATTTTGTAACACTTTACACTGAGATCTGATATATGCACAAAACAGAACACTCTCATAAGCAATTTGTCAAGAATCATGACCAATCACTAACATAAAGCATTAGTAGAAAAGTAGAAAAACAAATTTAATCAGCAATTGCAGCACAATTGAATTTCTTAAAAAAGCATGCATAAAAAATAAAATTTCAGATACGAGAAATGTGGAGGTATACAGAGTCATACTGTGAGAACCAGCGTCGCAGCCATGATAATCTCATTCTTGGACATTGGTCCCATCTTCTCCAGCTTCTCCTGAGCGAGCTTAGGAGCATCAGGGCTACTTTTCACCATGGGAGGATAAATCAAATACAAAAGCAATGGCACCACCACCAATGACACCAATCCAGGTACAATGGCTGCCTTAGCCCAATCCATCCACCCTATCGGCCTATTTATGGTATTCAAAGTCAAATTCGCAGCCAAAGGATTTGCAGCCATGGCAGTCAAGAACATAGAAGACGAAATTACCGAAGTCTGGAAACAAGTCAACATCAACCATGATCCCAACTTCCTCTCAGTCCCATCCCCAGTATTGCTCCCACAAGCTACACATAGTGACTTCACCAATGGCAAGAAAATTCCCCCAGCCCTTGCGGAAACCGAGGGAATAGCCGGGGCCAAAAGGGCCTCGCTGAAAACCAAACTGTAACCCAATCCCAGTGAAGAACTCCCAAATAACTTCACAAATTGATACGCAATCCTATTCCCAAGCCCAGTTTTTATAAACCCCCGAGCGAAGAAAAATGCAAGAGCAATTAACCATGGAATTGGGTCGCCAAATGCAGAAAAAGCACCCGCAAAAGTAAGCGTCTTAGTCAATACAGAAGCTCCTAATCCCAATAGCGCCACAGCTCCAAGGGGCAAAGGTTGAGTAATAATCCCAATAATTGTAGCCAAGAAAATCGCCAGTAATTGCCAGGCGTTTCTTGAAACTCCGGCAGGTGCAGGAACCAGCCAAAGAAGAACTCCAGTAGCAATTGAAGCAATCAATGGCTTCATGGCCGCGCCTTGCCATGGTTGTTGCGGGGGTTGTTTCACTTCCACGGGAACAGAAGACGCTGATGGGTTCCCCGGTGATGCGGCCGACGCTGCAGCGGCCTTTACGATCAAGCCTCGCCGTTCTGTTGAGGGGGAAATGTTAGTAAAAGTCTTGCCATCTAATTTTCTGCTGGTGAAATGGGAGAATTTCTGCCATTTGTTCTCATTGTTGAATTGGAATTTCGGTTTCAGGGAGGTGAAGCGGGATTGGCAGTGGGCTTTGCGAGGTGGGTTTGGCCGGAGACGGAGATTTAGGGAGGAGGTGAGGGCCAGAGACGCCATGGATATTGGTGGTGGCGTTGGTTTGTTTTGGGAGATCTGAAACAAAGTGGACTCTTAACAGTTGGGAAATCAGAAATGTTGGATTTTCAATTTTTAAAATCAGAAATTTGAGTGGACAAATATCGACCGTTGGATTGAGGTGGGGTTCTAGGAATTTAGTGTAGAAATCTGATCCGTTAGTTTTTAGATCTGACGGTCAGAATGAGGTTTGGAATGTACGGTTTGTAAAGGGGCCAGCTGTAGCTGCTTAGTTGATTCTTCGTGAACTCCGCCTTATGATTTTCGCAGTTTCCGACCGTCTGTCAAACTTTGGAATGTTGCAGCGGCAATTAATATGCCCTTGCCACTGTGTATAATATATATATATATATATGTATATATACACATATGCATGTATGTATGTATATATATCACTTTCTTTTTAATTTTTCTTTCTAAGGGAAAAATTTTAACTCAAAATTTATAATTCTTATGTTCTTATGTCTCAACTTCAGTTATTAGACATTATTAAATTATTAGTAGTGTCTACAAACTAATTTGCAAATGGCATGTAGAAGGCAAATGAAAGCGTCTATTTTGTAGAAGTAAAAGTACATAAAGTTTAGGGGTAAAACATGAAAATAGAAAGGAGTTAACCCTCAAATAATGATTGAGATTTTTTTTTTCTTTTTAACAATCAGATTTGCAACATTTGTATTTTCCTTTCTCTATTTACATGTAATGATTACCTCTAATTGAGATGACAATGGATAAAGTTAGACGGGCTCCAAATTGAAAATAATCACTTGGTAAACATGTATTAAGATTTACAAAAAGACTGCACCAGAAACAAATTTCAAAAGAAGCTAATCGTTTGTATTGATTTCAAAATGATGATTATTAGTTTTGGAGCCAAAAAACTTTGACAATGGAATAAAACAAGTAACTATTATGGCATTTAATATGTTGTTGCCATAGATAAATATATTATGTTGAAGATACAAAAGAAAAAGCATATATGCGTACATACATCGGATCTTGTACAAGTGTAATTACACATTAGGAGTAACTTGATAATAAATTTAAAAATGATAAAGTGAAACAAAAACTCCTAAATAATTATAAATTATAATTTGAATGTAGTTAAGATATCCAAAACCCCCCTGATCAAAGGATGAGTGAGTAAGAAATTTTATTTGTGATCGTGTTTGGACCAACCACGACAAGCTACGCAATTAGTTTTTTCCTAATTGAATAAATAAAGATTTCACAGTCTTAGAAGAATGTGAATTATGTTTGACGTAAAATTATTAGCTATGCATAATTTTTGCAACATTTTCATTGGATAAAATTAATTTCTTTTGTCGGCAATAATAACTATCTAATATATTTCTATTCCTACTCTATGTGGATTGGACGATGAACCACTGAATCAGACAAGTGTGCTACTATGAAAGGAAGGAGAAACCTAATGAAATTTGTATAGGGACTGGAGAATAAACTACAAAATTAGATAAGTGTACTGTTGCACTCTTTGAGTTTTCTAATAATATAAAAAATACTATACTTTTTGTGTGATATATTAGATGGAGTTTGAATCACGGATCTAATATATGGAAGAATTTTAAAGCTCACCCTGTTCATTGGTTAAAAATTAATTACTTTACCAAATATACTGTACGAACTATAAAAAAAAAAGGAAATTTCTCGCGAGTCCAATGTTGGCTAAGTTCCGTAAAAAAAAAAATGTTGGCTAAGTTGGCTGTCCAACGCTGATCTCGGGAAGTGTTAGTGACAGGTGGAGTTTGGTGATTGGTGAAGCAGTACATCTAAAGATGTTGATTTGTGGGACATTTTGGGTGGCCAAAAAGTTGAATAAGTGAAATGGTTGGCAGATGCTTTGGACTTCGGAGGTTTATTCACCACAACAGTGATCTGAGCACGTGTCGCATAAGCGTATGAAGGGGATAAAAGGGTCTACACAGGGAAAAGTTTGTGACAAAGAAAAGTAGTTTGGGCAACGTTGTGAACTTGTGATGCGCTGCTGTATAGAGTTGAAAAAGTGATTTCAGGCCACAGAGTTCCGAATTTGTCCCTCTCAGTTCCAAAGGTCATTTTGTCTGTGAACAATCAGAGAATGAAAGGTCGAATTGCAGTGGCCAGATGGTTTTCTTTGCTGTTCTTTTTTTTTTTTTCGATACATTTGTATAACCTACTCTATCCTAATTTAGGGGGAGGGGGAGCCTAAGGAGACTGTGGTAGGGGGTTAGTAGGTATACAGACCCAACTAGATCAAGGGAGTGTTTTGACACAACCCTTAGATTTTTTTCTCAAACCTCACCTACAACTCAAGGAAGGACTTAAGCCCCTCCTGGTGGCCACTGAGTCATTGACCCAATGATTTTTTCTTTGCTGTTCAACCAAGACGTAGTTAAACCACATAGCAAAAGTTCAATGGCTACTAAAAAGGGACTAAGTATCTCTTTAGACAGTAGGTTGAGAATTCTAATCTCATGTGCAGTAAAAAAAATATAAAAATAGGCCAGATTATCTTTTAAGTTTAGCCAGATTTGTATACATACTAGTCCGTTATACCTCTTTAAGCTTCCCCTCTCTATAGAATAGGATAGATTAGATTGTAGAAATATTATCGTTCTAACAAAAAAAGACGTAGTTCAACTATTATTAGACCCAAAATCTTGATTGAAAAATAGGGATAATTTGGTAAACCTCTCATCTGTATACCTACTATTCCCTTACATAGTCTCTTTAGATTCTCCCTCCCTATAGAATATGATAGATTAGATTATAGAAATGTTAACTTCCGTTCCTCGTAAAATAAGATAAATTAGGTTATAGAAATGTTATCGTTGCAAAAAAAAAAAAAAAACGTGGTTAAACTATTATTTGAAACCAAGATGTAGTTAAACTATTATTAGACCCAAATATCTTGACTGAAAAATAGGGATAATTTGGTAAACCTCTCCTAAAGCCTTAGTAATATCATATCGTGCTCTTGAAATTTCAAAAATATTATTTATTTCTCTTGTTAGTGAGATGGAACTATTCATCATAATGACCAGATATGGAGAGGTTGGGTGATTAAATAGGAGGGGTTGTAAGTAAGAAGTCTTGAGTTTAATTCATCTCACTTACAACCAAATAATGATGATGTTGATAATGACGATGATGACGATGACGACCAGATACGAATTGACAAAATTACCCTCATTACTTTATTATGTCTGTAGGCAAAAAAGATTGGTAAAAGAAAAAATCGAAATAGCTAAAACAAATTGGCTATTTTGACAATGGGATAATTTTGGAACTCTCCCTAAGTTTCTTATAATATCACTTAGTACATTTGAGCTTTTCAAAATCTCATTGCTTGTCTTGAATTGACATTTTTTAAAAAAACATGTTAGCCTCTTTTGGTGAAAACCAAAAGAGATACTCCATTTGTCCCATATAGTTAGTCATGTTTGGGAATATATGCTTCTTATGTACAGTACACTCTACCAAAAAGTTTTTCCTTTTGTTTCACTTTGGCCCTTAATCATGTGTCGATCAAAGTAAGAAGTAGAAAACAATCCATTACATTTGTCTTTATGCATCATTAATGAAGGGCATAAGGTGAATTTCACAATATAAAGTAGTTAGAAATGTCAGATATGATAATTTGGGACAATCAAAAAGCAAAAGTATGATACTTTTAATGGGACGAAAGGAGTAATATTTTAGTTCAGTTACTATCTTTATCTTATTTATGAAGCTTACAACAACAATAAAAATTAAAATAAGTTTAAAAAGTGAAGGTGAAAATATGAGGGGTTATAAATACAATAAGAGTAATTTTGTAGCAATACATCAACTATTGCCCAACATAACAGACATTGTTTTTCACACAAAAAAGTGAAGAAAAAAAAAGGTAATTTCTAGATATTTGGTGTGAGATTATTTTAATATTAATCTTTTTGATACTGGGATATTTATGATTTTTTTTCTATAATATGGTTTATATGCAAATGACACGTATAAAATAATTATTTGAATTTTAAGTACAGCTTGACTAACATCATGTATTAAAATATACTTTCAAAAAAAATTTGCTTGGCTTTGTTAATTCAATTTGGGAAAAATTTTTAAGGTGTTAATTAGTTACCAAAATCCTTCAAGTGGTTGACGTTAATTAAATTCAACTTAACCACCTCTTTAACTACCCACCACAAGCATATAGAGAAATATAAACAATATTCTATGGCCATTTGGTTATTTTTTATGTATATATTTTGTTTTAAAAATTCTTTTTTTTTGTTTGGACTTTCTAGTTAAATGGTTATTAAGAGTATAGGGGTAATATTATCAATTCGTGATCTTTAACAAGGACATCTGTTCTTGTCAAAGTGATAAGAGAGTTAAGTAAGATATTAAAAATGCAAGGGGCTTAAGTGATGCCATGCAGGAGAGGTTTCCACAATTATCCCTTTAACAAATGTTTTGGTACATAAACCCTCAGACTTGTTTAATCCTCGTATTCCAACAATATATTAAATTTCCTTTGCTACTTTGATAATTAATTAGGCAAATAAAATTCTAAAAGAGAAAAATTCAACTCGATCAAATCAATGGCTATTAACACAATTATTCTTGCACTTGAAAGCCCATTCTCTCTTAAAAATTTTAGTCTTCTTATGCCAACTATATATTAAATCACTCTCTCTACTCTAACATATATTTAGGTACAAACAATTTGGAAAAAAATACCAACATCCATTAAATGGCTATTCTAGCAATCATTTTTGTGCTTTGTGCGTTATGCTTAAATTACTTGATCTATTAGAACTGCTTATGTGTTTTGGAACCTCACTGGGCTGTTTAGCTCATTCCACGCTTTTGTTTTCCTTAATAGGGTTCAAGACCGAGAGTGCTCACGAATAGTACTAAGTTATTTTCTCTTGAAAATTTTAAGTTGTATTATGGCAGATGACTGTAGTACATATTTTTTTGGGTTGTATTTAAACTTGAAGATTGAGGTAATTTTGATAACTTGTGATGTAAAATTTTGAAGTTTATTTAAGGGAGAGATTTTTTTTCCTTAATTGGAATTTTATTATTGGATGTGTACCTTTATATTTAAATTTGATTTGTATTGAGTCCTGACGAGAGTTGGGCAGGCGTTCCGCTGATACCCTTGGATTCGCCCTTGGGAGAAGTGGGGGCGTCACATGTGGTATCAGAACCACTTCGCGTGATCTCTGTGCGGGGTGAGTTTGGGTCAAGTGGTGTTATGGTCCTTATTATGTGAATGAGTAGAGACTTAAGTACTCTTCTAGAGCGTAAGTTGTGAATCATGAATATGATAGGTATAAACCCTTTATCTTGATACTTGGGGAAATTTAGATATGTATGTTGGGTAGGAATCTCAAATGTGGTGATTTACTCTTGGGACCGGCCGGCTCGAGTTGTGAATTACCTTATTTCGGATTCTTGTACCCGAGTACTTAAGAGTTGAGGGCAATGCTAAGGACTTGAGATCTTCATTTGCGGGGAATAAGAAAGAATCGATATTTCACGTGGATAGTTACAGGAAAGCTATAATTGTTTAACTAGGATAACACAACAATTAAGAGAGAGATGTGGAGAAGATCGTGGCCCAAAGGATCCTAGTGTTAGAGAACGAGAATCATCTAGTTCCAATTAATCTAATGAAGCACTACCTTTGATCTTTTGTAATGGGACGATGGGAATAGGACTTAAGAGTTTGTGCCTTGGAGATGCATATACTTTTGTTAATCACATATTTACTTTTGTTTATTGACCTTGACTTGGTATGTGCTTTACTTGACTGTAACTTGTGTTATGATCTGATGAACTCTAGTTTGTGTTTGACTTGTACGGTGATAATGTTATTTGTGCAAGTGATTTCATTTTTCTTTAGAGTTGTTACTGGTATGTGTGTGTAGTTCAATTATGATTTAGTGTGGGGGTTATGTATGTGCATCTAAATTAGTTGTGAGCATGGAAACTAGAGGACAATGAAAGGGATGTCAACCTAGACAATCCCGAAATCAAAGAGTAGATAATGGGTCTGCTACTGATCAAAACACTGAGCCAAGGACTACTGATCAAAACTTTGAGCATTAGTTTATTACTTGTTTTGTGACTTGAGTGAGTTTTTCATTAATGAATTGTGTTTTTTTATCTTTTAACAGTTAATTTTCAATTAAATTGATGTTTTGATCCTTTTGTTGACTTTTGTACGCAGATAATTCTCCATTCCCTTATTTTAGTCACCACTTCAAAGGGAAAGTACTCCTATAACTTCTTGAATTGTCAAAATACACGCTTTCACATACTTTTATGTACTTATATGCTTTTTATGTCTTTTTTGCAAGTTTTTTCATTTACATTTAGTTTTAATTATCTATTTGTATGTTTATTTACTCAATTTAAATTTTCTTATTATTCGAAGGGTACTTGAATACCCAAATATAATAAATAGGTTATATTATATTTTCTTTTATTTATAAAAATTTGTAATTAGGTTTTGTTTTCCTCCCCAAATGTAATAAATAGGTTAAATAGGTCTATTTTTTTCATCTTTTTTCTCCTTTAGATTGTAATTACATTCTCCAATGTAATAGATAGGTTTTGCATGTCTTGTGTGGTTTATGTGTTCATGTGCTTTTATTTGCTTTCGTAGGATTTTTGCATTTAGATTTTGTGCTTATGTGTTATGTGCTTTATGTGTATTTATCTATCACTTTCTTTAATTCATGTTTTATTTGCTTTGTTATTATTAAACGAACGATAGATGTATGGCGTCACCACACTAGTCCAATGCTAGTCGTGACTATCTCTCATTTCTTTGTTAGTCCAATACTTATGAAAACTTGTAGAAATGGGTTAGTTCAGTGCCAGACCCTTAAGCCCTTTGCGTGCTAGATCCATGTATAGTGCATTATTCAATTCACCTTTATGTGCATCTTTCCTATTTTTAAGCTTTTTTATCATTTGTATGTTGTTTTTCTTATTTTATATCCCTAATGTATATGTGTTCAATTCATTTCATTTAAAGTTGCATTCCATTTAGGAATTAGGAAATTAAATAGTTCATTTGCCTGTTTAGATTAGAAAATTTATCCTTTTAATATGGAAATGGGTGATTATGGCTTTTTAGCCTTAGCATCCCATCAATTATCTACAAAACAAAAAATTTTGTTGCGACTACTAGTCTCTTGTATCCATTATATTGCATTCCCTTTCTTTGGTCACCTATATGTATACATACAAATTTTCATTTTCTTTTATTGGGGTCTCATTTTGCATACTCGTGACCTGTTCAAGGGTTTATTCTTAGAGTTCGCAATTAATGCATTAGTACCAGTTAGGTCTTGAAGGGATGTTTTATCTTTTTCAATATCCTCCCAAGTTTAGATTTGCATCCATATAGAAGCATCCAAATGCGATAAGTTTATAGGTTAGATTAGAAAATTTTGACTAAATGACAAGTGTCGAATCTGCACAATGATAAAATTCTACTCAAGAAAATGTATAATTGAGTACAGTAGTGAGTAGGGTTGTCTCCACAGGGATTGAGAGAAATTCGTTTCTTTCAAATCAAGAATTAAATGGGGGGGGGGGGTTTAGAAAATTAAAATAAATAATCAACTTAAGTGAAAACAATCAAACGAAAGAAAATTAAAATATAATCAATAATAAAGCAAGCTCTAGCCAAGGAGAAAACTTCAAAAGTGATTCACATAACTGCTTATTGATGCAATGATAATTTCATTTATTCATTAATAAATAAGATATAATTGCCAAACAAGTGATGACAATCAACTTTTCCTTACCATGTTGTAAGCACAAATTTCGTTGCCTAAAATAAAAGACAAGAAAACTTGCACAAATATTAAATTTATTAAATCAAACAATAGACGGGTTACAACTTCTGAAAATTCTTGATTCAAAAAAATTAATCTCTTGATTCTTCTCTTCAAGCAATTTTAACCGAAGGGTTGAAAAGGCTTGTTCTCCGATCAAAAGATTGTTTCCTACGGTTTTGGCACAGAAAACGAATGATTTGATGATAGCGTTAAACACTTGAAACTTTAAGTCTTCAACACCAATGGCAGGAGGATTTGTTTGGCTTGGTTTGGACTTAGATTTGAGAAAGAAAGCTCTTGTGAGAATTTGACAGAGTTTCTCTGGAAGTTAGGAATTTTTTTAATGTCCTTTTTGCCTTGAGGGAAGACCTCTATTGATAGCCAAAATATGTAGGCTAAATCTTCAAAAAAACCCTCAGAACCTTCCTGCATTTTGGATAACTTGTAACTCAAGAAACCCATTTAACTTGGGCTTAAATAGTGGCCAACCCAAATAGTCCATTGTGAATTAATAAATCAATTAATTCACTCCAACTTAAATGGACATTATGAATTTAATTTGATTTAATAGCCCATATAATATTGGCCCAATTTGCCAGTCCAAAACATGATGGAATTCAATAATTTAATTTAATTTAATCAAGATCAATTTAATTTAAATAAATCTTGATTAAATAAATTAAATAAATTTTCTTTGTCTACACGTGTCAATAGTAAAGTATGACCGTTAACTATTTCTCTAACTAAAAAATAATCTTAGGTATGACTATAGGATTTTAATTTTTCGATTGCATTAAAAACTAGAAAAACCTTGTTCTAATCAATAACACACTATGAGGGTTTATTTAAATTAAATCATTTGTTTCCTTAACATGAAATCAATCATGCTAGTTACTACTAATTTAAGACAATTAAACAATTACGAATTTAAATGTCTTAATTTGCAGTAGATTGTTAGGTTAAATTAAATATCAGACCCTTAATATTCAAATAACAAAATAACCACAAGAAATTAAATCACAAAATGGACGAATATTAATGAACAAAAGTGTAGACACCAAAATTTCACCATTTTATTTTTAGTCATTTTATTCATATTTTTGTTTATTTTTGATTTATTTTGTTTCACTTTTATATTTCTTGAGAAAAATCATTTTTTAGAAAATCGAAAAAAAGAAGAAGAAGAAGAAGAAAATTAGGAAGAAAGGAATTAGAAAGAAAGGAAAAGAACCAAAAAAAAAAAAAAAGAGGCACGCGCGCCAATTCTTTCCCATGGCTTCGTATCATCATACAGAAAATGCAGCTCCGCTTCATATCATTTTTTTACCATTTCTTTCCTTCGTTTTTTTCACCATTGGATCATTCTAACACCACTCCACCTGGCTTTAATCCCAACATCAAGAGAATCATAGGACAATGGCCATCTAATGGCTTGTATCATCCCAGCTTTGTCTCCTCCCAGCTTTGTCTCCAATCCGCACCATTGGATGCTACGGTTGAGGATTTTCTTGTAGCTATAAAAGCTGGGGAAACGCAGCCTGAAGGGGTGGACAACAAGAAGAGAAAGTAAGGGGGGCGGCGGACAGAAAACAAGAGGAGAAAACGAACGACAGAAAAAACTGGAAAACGAGAGGAGAGCTGGGGGCTGGCCGAGGAAGAAAAAGGAAAACAAAAGAAAGCAAGAGAGACTGGAGAGAAAAAGGGTTTTGATCGGAGTGAGAGGAAAATCAAGAGAAAAGAGAGGAAGAGAAAGTTACGGGTTGGGCATGAGAAAAACAGTGGAAGAAAAGCAAAAGAGGGAGGCCTCGAGAGGAGGTTTTCAGCTAAAGGAAAGGAGAGGAAACTAGGAGAGGCGGCTGCGGGGTTGAAGGAAAGAAGGAGAGCGGCAGAACTAGAAAGAGAGGCCTTTTGGCTGAGCACAGAATTCTTCTTCCGATCATCTTAGGCCTCATGTGCCTTTCAAAAGGCTAAGGTAATGTTTTCCACTGTTCATAGTTTGCTGGATTTGTATCAAAAATGCTGAAGCATCTTCCGTCATACCTGTTTCTGTTTTCCTTCCTCCATGTGCGTTATCTTTGTGAATCTGGATGGAGGGGTAGAGGATTTGGTGAGCTTAGACTGGGGTTTTGGGGCAGAAATTTAGATGCATGGGTTCTAAATAGCGGTTCTTGTTTAAGTCCTTGTTTGAATTCATAGCTGGTGTACGCATGCTGAACGAAATCCAGGAAGATAGCGGGCAGTTTCGGCAATCCTATTTTCTGATGCTTCATCCATTGCTGTCCCCTCCCTTTTGTTTGTTTGTGTTGATTTCTTAGCAGTGATAGGTATAAAATGTGTATTTTTTGTTGGCTTGAGGATTGATTTTGCATTATGTGAATGCTTGATAATGAAACCCAGAAGAGAGAAATAAAGACACTAGTCGTAGAAATTTTCCAGCTTTTCATGTTTTGTTGTAAATATAGAGTTGGTTTTGTTATGGTGGTTATCTAAATTTAGCCTTTGGTGAAAACCATCACATATTAAAACCCAAAATCTATATGGCGATTATTAAGAAATAAATTAACAATAAAATAGCGGAAGCGTACCTGAATCCATATTGATAAACTTGATACTTGAATCCCTAGAGATTTGGGGTGGCCTTCCAGGTCAATAGGTATTCACCGATTCTTTGAGAGAGGCCTTTAGTTTCTCTCTGGTATCTTTCCTGACGATGGGATATTAGAGAAGAGCTATTTTGTGGTATTAGGAAATACGACAATTAAAACGATACCTGTGATTTGGGGACCATAACCCTATTTATAGGTAACATTCCTGTTACTTTTTGGAACCCTATTTCAGCCCATCATAGAAATAGGAGCCCATAAGTCTCTACATATTAAAGGGCCACACCCTATTAGATACATTAAGTCCAAACTATATTTGATCACTTTAATTGGGCTTAACCTTAATTGACAGTTTGCAACACATAATTATTCACATATAAGTCCAATGTTGAATTAAGGATCCAACAATCTCCCACTTGGACTATATATGTAACATTATAATTGTGTTTCAAAATTAACCGTATGAGCTCAACTTTACTGTCATTATCACAATGTATCTGTAATCAATTCGGTCCATCAATCATACCAACATAGGATCAAAGCGGCCTTTGTTACAATTTCGTAATTCGACCCATCAATGGTCACATATATTGATATAATTGAATGATATGAATCATGATGTGGATGTGTAGCATGAAAATTTCATGTAATGTGATCAAAACATGCCTATTTTCAACTGGTCCATCTTAAATTTTCATGAGATCAAACCATACCAAAGTCAGAGTGTAAATAAATCCAAACTTTATTTATGCATAAAATATCCTTAAATCCTTAATAACTGAAAAATATTATAAGAGCGCTTAAAAGAACAAACTCCCACTAAAATTGTACATCATTTAATAACATGACACCCATACGAGTAGTATGCTCATGAAACATTTTGGGTGACAATCCCTTAGTAAGCGGATCCACAACCATGGAGTTTGTTCCGATATGCTCTATCGATAACTGTCAATTCTGCACTCTTTTTTTAACAGTCAGGAACTTGATATCTATATATTTAGATTTCGTCGAGCTCCTGTTATTATTGGAATACAGGACTGCTAACTTATTGTCACAAAATAATTTGAGTGGTCTTTCAATACTATCCACTACACGTAATCCTGTGACAAAATTTCGCAGCCAGATTCCTTGGTTGGATTCCTCATAACAAGTTATAAACTCTGCAGCCATAGTAGAAAATGCTATGAGGGACTGTTTAGCACTCTTCCAGGATATGGCACCTCCAACCAACAAGTAGATATAGCCTGACGTTGATTTCATAGTATCTTGGCATCCAGCATAATCGGAATCAGTATACCCAATGATCTCTTACTCATCTGATTTCTGATACGTGAGCATGTAGTTTTTTGTTTTTTGTAGATACCGTAAGACCCGTTTGGTTGCTTTCCAATGATCTAATCCAAGATTACTCAATTATCTACCCAACATTCTAGTCATGTACGCAATATCAGGACGCGTACATACTTGAGCATACATTAGACTCCCTACTACTGATGCATAAGGAATCTTTTGCATCTTTTTTTCCTCAAAAGCATTCTTGGGACACTGCTCAAGATTAAATTTGTCTCCTTTAGCCACAGGAGTGTCACCTGATTTACAATTTTACATACTATATCTTTTGAGAACCTTTTCGATATAGCCCTTTTGTGATAGTCTTAAAATACCCTGAGATCGATCTCGGTGTATTTGTATACCTAGCATAAAAGATGCATCACAAAGATCTTTTATCTCAAAATTGTTAGTCAGAAATTTCTTGGTTTCATGCAATAGACCAATATCGTTGCTGGCAAGCAAAATGTTATCAACATACAATACCAAAAAAGTATACTTGCTCCCACAAAACTTATGGTATATGCAATCATCTACTAAATTCATCTCAAAACCAAATGAGATGATCACTTGATGAAATTTGAAATACCATTGTCGAGACGCTTGTTTGACCCTATAGATGGATTTTTTAAGTTTGCAAACCATATTCTTTGGATCTCCTGATACAAAGTTTTCTGGTTGCACCATATAAATCGTCTCATCAATGTTACCATTGAGAAACGCTGTCTTTACATCCATCTGATGTAACTCAAGATCGAAATGTGTCACTAGTGCCATGATAATTCTAAAAGAGTCCTTTGAAGAGACCGGAGAGAAGGTTTCTTTATAGTCAATACCTTCTTTTTATGTAAATCCCTTAGCGACAAGACGAGCTTTGTATTTTTCCACATTGCCTTTCGAATCCCTCTTGATTTTAAATATCCATTTACAACCAATGGGTTTCGCACCTTCTGGCAATGGGACAAGATCCCAAATATCATTGTCCTTCATGGATTTAATCTCCTCATTCATGGAATCGATCCACTTTTGAGAATTTGAACTTTTCATGACTTGACGGAAGTTGATTGGATCATCTTCCATCAATCCAATGTCATCCTCATGTTCTTGGAGAAAAACAATGTAATCATCTGGCACTGCACTTCTCCTTTCTCTAGTGGATCTTCTTAATGGCACTGGTTTTTGGAGAAGAAGAGTTTGTTCTTCTATAACAGTTTGTTCTTCGACATTGTCTTGATTTGTTATGTCATGATCTTGTTCAGGAATAGGATCCAAAACAAGATCAATGACACCTGTGGGAATATTAATATATTCTTCTTTAAAGACAATGTCCCTTACTGTATTTTTTCCCCAAACTCGACATCCTCAAAGAACCGGGCATTTCATGTCTCAAAAATTGATTTGGCTGTGGAATCATAAAACTTGTAACCTCTGGATCTTTCAGAGTATCCAATAAAATAACAACTAATCGTTCTTGAGTCCAGTTTCTTTTCATTTGGCCTATAAGGCCTTGCCTCAACTGGACACCCCCAAACATGCATATGCTTTAAACTGGGCTTTTTTCCTGTCCAAAGCTCATAAGGGGTTTTGATAGTTGCTGTAGTTGGAACTCTATTAAAAATGTATGCTGCAGTCGTAAGTGCTTCACCCCAGAGTGACTCTGGTAAGATAGAATGACATATCATACTCCTTACCATGTTTTTAAGCATTCTATTTCGTCTTTCAGCTACACCATTCATAGTGGGTGAACCCGGCATAGTGTACTGTGGGACGATACCGCATTCCTCTAGGTATTTAGCAAATGGTCCTGGACGTTGTTCACCTGAACCGTCATATCTACTATAGTACTCACCACCACGATCAGATCTGACTCTTTTGATTCTTTTGTTGAGTTGATTCTCAACTTCAGCCTTAAAATTTTTGAACACGTCCAGTGACTGTGACTTTTCAGAAATAAGATATACGTAACCATATATTGAAAAATCGTCTATAAACGTTATAAAATATTGTTGATCATTCCAAGTAGATGTAGAAAATGACCCACAAATATCCGTATGTATAAGTTCTAAGACGTCGAAGACCTATTGGCTTCAAATCTCCTTTGATTGGTTTGTTTTCCCTTTATACAGTTAATGCAATCATCAAAATCTGTAAAGTTTAAGGGGTCGAGAATTTCATTTGACACAAGTTTTTCCATTCTCCGCTTGGAGATATGTCCCAATCTCTTGTGCCATAATGCGGCTGAATTCTCATTGGTTAATTTTCTCTTTACTCCTCTAGTACTCAAATGCAGAGATTCATTAAATGAGGCAATCGTATCAATTAAATATAGATTATCGTAATGCATTAAAGAACCAGAACCAACCAATTTTGAATCATGAAACAATTCAAATTTTTCATTTTCAAATGAACAAAAATAACCAAATTTGTCCAAAACAGAAATAGAAATTAAATTCCGTCTAAAAGACGGTAAAACAAATGTCTCATAGAGATCCAAATAAAATCAAGTCTTTAACAATAATCTAAAAACTCCAATTGCCTCAATTTGAACTGTTTTGCCATCGCCCACGTAGATATATCTTTCATTATCATTAGGCTTTCGGCAATTCAAGCAACCCTGCATAGACACACTGATGTGTGTTGTTGCACCAGAATCTAACCACCATGTGTGTCTAGGTACCGAAGTTAAATTAACCTCAAAACAAACCAAATTAAGAAGCATACCTTTCTTAGCACGCCAAACGTGATAGTTGGTGCAATGCTTCTTTTGATGCCCTTCAGCTCCACAGAAGAAACAACTATTCTTTCCCTGATCATTTGATTTCTTTTGTTGTTTCTTTTGTGGCGCTGTACCTGCAGCTCCTTTTTCCTTTTTCCTCTTAAGTCCCTTGCTTTTATTATTAGTGGTTGACACCAGATGGGTACTTTCTGTCTGTTCTTACTTCAACCTTTCCTCTTCCTCTACACAGTGTGAGATGAGTTCATTTAGAGACCAAGTCTCCTTTTGACAGTTGTAACTCACCTTAAATTGACTAAACTGTGTAGGAAGAGATATTAAAATCAAATGCACTAGTAACTCTTCAGAGAGTTTCAATTTTAATGCATTCAATTTTGAAGCAAGGTGAGACATCTCCATGATGTACTCTTTGATATTACTTTTACCACTATATTTCATTGAAACTAGCTTTGTCAAGAGTGTACTAATTTCAGCCTTTTCGTTCTTGACAAATTTTTTTCAATATCTTGAAGGAACTCTTTAGCGGTTACAGTTGTTTCTGATATTGTTTCCCTGAATGCTTCTGGAACGGCTTTTTTTAATGATCATCAGACACAAGCGATTTGATCTCTCCCACTTTTCATTATTTCTCTTTTCATCAGAGGTACTCTGATCTGTAAGAGGTGGGGGAGAATCAATCCTTAACGCAAGGTCGAGACTCATTACTCCAAGTACTATCAAGAGATTTTCTTTCCAGGACTTGAAATTTGTGCCATTCAACATAGGAATATTATTGATGTTGGAAGTAATATTTGTAAGATCATTTGCAACTGAACAGAAATCATAAAATAATTAAAACTATGCTCATATGAACAAAAAATAATAATAAATTCAAATAAAGGTAATCCCATCTCAAGATACCGATATTCCATTAATATTTCGTCTTTGGACAAAATTATTAACTTCTGAGTGATATTTAGGTGCAGTAATAAATACTGATAATAATAACATGTCGAAAATAAATTTTTCTTTGGGCCAATTTATAAATCACATGTAAAATCCAAATAATTATCACGTATTTATTACCACAAGTGTACATGTAATTTCATTAAATATTAACCTTCCTTTGGGCCGATCAATATTCACAAAATTACAGGTACCCAACTAGTTATATTTTAAAATAAATTAATTTCCATAATAGAGGTAACTTTGGTGGCATATTATTTCAATTAATTTATTCCAAAATATATATATTCATACCAATATTCAAATTTAAAATTATCCAAATTCAAAAATTTTTTTGATCAAAATCAACTTTGGTCAACTCTGATCAACCAATCAATTGGATCAAGACTTATTGGACCAGAGGTCCATATCCATAATTTGACCCAATTTATTATTCAAGCCCAAATTTTTTTTTAAGTCCATAATGTCTTATGAAATTATATATTTAGTGGGCCAAACATATGAATTTTATTGGGCTTAAATGTTTTATTTAGCTTTATTAGGGTTTACTTAAATTAGAGAAACCCTAATTTCCTTAACATAAAAATATATGTATTGGCTCTTAAACGAGAAACAAGTAAAAAAAAAAAAACATAAATCACGGCTGAATCAACACAAGAAAATTGTGTACCCAGATTTAAGACATAAACCATATAAATATGCGGTCCTAAGTATATTGTTTGTGCCTCACCGTGTCAATAAATTACATGAAAAAACTCTCGGTCATTTAAAGTTTAGCTTTCGACCACAGTAATCATGCGTATATCCAAAGCCAGAATTACAAGGCATGTGAAGTTGAGCAATAGGCCAATCATACAATAAGAACAAACTAAGCAATCAAGAACATGTGCCAGTGGACTTCAACAGCTTACGTGGCAAGGAAAAACGACGGCCTCTCAAGTTTGGTATTCAATATATAAACGTGTCAACTGGATTCATAGTGTTGACCCAATTCATGAATCATATGATGTAATGGGACCAAAGCATAAAGACTTCCATCAGCAAACAAGACTCCCAAAATAAATGGCAAAGCCGAAACATGAAATTCGAAACTATCATGAAATAATCATGGAAGCCACGAAACAAAAAAAAAACTTTCAGCCGTGCAAACGAAAAACTCAATTAATCTATGAATTACTAAATCTAAATTATTTCCTAATAATCAACCATATGGGCTCTGATACCACTTGTTAGGGTGGTTATCTAAATTTAACCTTTGTTGAAAACTATCACCTATTAAAATCCAAAATCTATATGGCGATTATTAAGAAATAAATTAACAATAATGTCGCGCCCCACTTTTCGATTGAATGGTGAATGTGTGATGTGTGAGTGATGTGTGTGTGAAGTGTGGTGTGAATGTGTGCAAAATGAAAAAGTAAAAAGGCCATGGGACTTTGGAAAGCGACGATTTGGCCAAATGAAATTTTAAAAAGGGTTTTTGGATATGAAAACGGAGTCGCCACTTGGTATAGATTTGGGGTGTACCAAGTCACCCAAAAAAGTGTTTTTTAAAGACAAAGTAGTAAAACCCTTTTTAAAACGACTCCTAGTCCACGTAAGCCAAAGAAAAAGGTTCGGGGGTCACGTTTGACAAAGGGGAAGGCAAGGATAGAATCCAAGGCACCCCTTTGACCTAGCCAAGGCTAGTTGCGCGACTTAACCTTACCTTTCCTAATTTTCTACCCAATATATGTTCGCACGTTGGATATGACTATATGAATGCAATCGGAAAGAAAAATGCAATCCTAAATTCTACGATGTCTCTCGTGAGGCTTTTGGTCCCAAACCACATGAATTGTGGCGGCCAACAAAGGAAAACCCCATAGAGGTCGATTAATGCAAATGAGACTCAAATGTGCAAGTGTGGAAGTGTATGAAAAAGGTGCACGTGTGCAATTGTATGAAAATTCCAAGTGTTTGTGTGCAAGTGTATGAAATATAGTGATAAGTACATATAGGTGTAATTAAATGCAATTTTGTGAAGTAGAAATCAAAATGAACAATAAGGAAAGGAAAATGTGAATTGAAAAGAATGAGTGAGTGATAAATGAAAATGAATGAACCTAAGGGAATGCATCAGGTCGGGTATGGGAATGACTCCTAACTTGTCGACTTCGATTTTCCCTTTGATTAGAAGGCAAAACTAGCGTGCTAAGGCTATCGAGTAGCCACACTCGCTCGTTTCCCTTATCAGAAGGGGACCCTCAAGCAAATGGACCCTACAACTATTATGATATGCAAAAATCCTAAAATGAAGGGAAAGGGGGTTCGAGGAGCATGCCAAGTGATAAAACTAAAAAATGCATGATATGTGGTGAAAAAGCAAATGATATGCTAATGAGGGGAAATCCCTAAGGGTCTAGCGTTGGACTAGCCCATTCTATGAATTCCGACCAGCGTTGGACTAGCGGAAACGTACATTCATCCATTCCATTCATTCATGGCTAGGAAAGCAAGTAGACATGCCAAAATACTCGTAAACACGTAACACGTAACACTTAGCATGCTCGACTAGATGCAAGAGCCTAATAAAGCAATTAAACATGTAGCAACAAAACAAACAACCAAGGGGAAGGGGAAATGGACCAGATGCTCTCCGAGCCCTATCTATTACAAGCCAAGAGGTGTACACATACCCCATAAAAGCATAAAGGGGAAGGAGAAATGGACCAGATGCTCTCCGAGCACTATCTATTACAAGCCAAGAGGTGTACACATACCCCATAAAGCTTAAATAAAAGTAAAAGCAAGTAAATGCATGCAAGGAGGTAAGGAAAGCGAAGTAGACATGCATATTCACATAGCACGTAGGAGCACGTAGGAGCACGTAAGGTCAAATGTAGTGTAAATGAGGGATAGAATGTACCTCCCTTGAAGCGATGCCCTAACGTAGTGAAATTACTAATTTACCCTCCAAAATAATAAAAAGGTCAAGGTACCACTTAAATTATCAAATAATCACATGGAATGAAAATGATACGAAATTGAATCACTCAACATACCCAAATGGAATAAACAATCCATATTCAAAGGTTTAAAGTAGACAAGGATCCAGTTGAAAGAATTATAAAGCATTGAGGGGGAAATTATTATCATTGCAAATGTTAAAGGTCATAAATAAAAATGAATTAAAACTAATAGCTTAAACAGAAACCCATCAAAACCAAAAATTAGAATTTCACAAAATGAATGAAAAACCCATTTGTAATGATTAAGCATCAAAATTGACCAAGGCTCCACTGAGAATACAAGTCAAAACTAAGAATTTGTCGAGATTTATTAAACCGCAAAAATCATCCTAAAAATTCACAAACAATCCATCCAAAATTAAATTAGAATGTGTCAAATAAAATTAACATTGACAGAAGGACGAAATTGATTATGTTTTCCAATTTGTTGGGCCATGGAAGCATTAGAGGGAAACCAAGGGGTTGGAGTGCGATTTTTGAAAATCATTTTCATGCAAAATTCATGCAAAAGCTACGAAGATGGTTTCTGCAACAATTTGCTGCACTTCCTTCTACTAATCTTCAGCAAATTCATGCTACATAAATTCACCAACTCCTCAAACCACAAACCAACTTCAGGTTCTCATCAATTATCATATACACAAGGGAAGATTTTCATGCAAACCAAAGTTCAAGACAAGAACTGAAGCTAGTTTTCCTTCTTTTTTTCTTTTTTTTTACTTCGCCCCATTCTGCTGCAACTTTCATTACTCCTTATTGCAGCTTATCGAATCAACATTCTCAAACACAAGACAGCTATTTCAATCAAACTCAACTGGGACACAAGGACTTGGGGCAAAGTGCAAACTCCAGAAAATTGTTCATGCATGCAAATGAAGCTTTCTAGCAAACCGACGCCTTCTTTGCTTATTTTCTGTTGCGATTTTGCAGCTTGTGAGCAAACCAGAGGAAAAGCAACCATCATTGACACAAGATTTTAAATGTACAAACAAAGTGATCAAACCAACTTGTGAGTTGTTGCAGGAATAAAAACATGAAAACTAATGCAGCTTCAAGCAAAATAACATGAGAAAAAACTTCTGCAATTTTTGTTTGCTCACTATAGCAGCTTATCCAATTACATGCTCAAACCGCAAGCTAGCTATTTCAGTCAAACCCAACTTGAATCAAGCAACAAAATTTCCTACGTATCCTTCTAGCATGAACTGCCCAGCAACTAACATCAAGAGAGTGCATTAAACTACCCCATTTCAGCCCCCCAAGACAAGAATGTGCAAAACAGAGGAGGACACAAGCAATGGGAAAGAAAACATTTTAACATCTGCAAAGAACCACTTCAATCCCTACCCCCTGCACCCAAAAAAGGTGAACAAACCCCCGGCAATTAAACAACTCAGAGAGGGCTGCTGCAAAAATGCTGCTGCAACCAGCTGAGAATTTCGAGCTTAGCATGTTGCAGCAGATTCATGCGCAAGCTGAAACGCAAAGAAAACTGATACAAAAAAGAAAATCTTTCTGCAACTCTTCTTGAATTCATCTCCAACAGGAGCATGCTTATTGTTTTGTCAAAATTCAAGCCCAAAATACACGAAATATATGTATCCAAACACAAACTGAAAACCCGAACAAGCAACGGAAGAAACTTCAGAACAGAAAACGGAACATGCAACTCTCTCTAGCATCAAATCATTTGCAAACTCACAAGAACAAACCGTAAATTCGTCCAACCAGATACCACTGAACTCCATCCCATTTTCTCAACAATTTTCAACAAAATTTATCTATCCAAAGATCCCAACAATAAGCATCATACAATCTGTGAAAATGAGTTTGCATTAAGCCCAGCAAGTATCATAAAATGGGTTTGCCCCTGGTATAAAAATATTAAACAACAATGCTCCCCATCCTTTGAGAAATGAGAAACAAGTTCTAAAGAAGCAAGTGCTAGAAACGAAATGAATGAAAAGGCAGCAAGAAGAAAGTAACAAAGGAATGGAAAAAGAATTCATTTTTTGTACATCCTATCTGCCCCTTTGGCCATGAAACAATGATGAAATCAGATTCATCGGAGACCAAATCACGAAACCGAGATATTTCTAGCAAATACCCATGCAAACATTCATTCTCATTCACAGCATCCAACATCGCACAGATTATTCATTTTTAAAACCGAAAGCCAGAAATCTTGTCAATCAATATGCGAACAGGCCCAAACAAAAAAAAAAACAGAAACAAGCCAGACCAGGACTTCAACCAGATCAGAGCTCTAGTTGATGCGTATTGATTTAGCAGAGACCCAGAAAATGAACCAAGAACCAAGTTTCAGCTTAGCATGTTGGGCTCTATTTAGAGACGGAAATGAGCAGAAAAAAGGATGGAAAGTTACCTGTTCCACTGTCTTTAGACCTGTACCTTCAGCAACAGGTGTAGTGGTAGTAGAAAGGAGGCAGCGACAGCAACGGCAGCGCCACTACCACCGCCAACGTCAATGATAAGATCGTCGACGTTCCTCTTCTCACAGCGCTTGGCAAAGACCAGTCGGATTCCACGGTCACACTAGCATCTTTCACCAACGTAGTGATCTTCTCCGCAGTGACAGGGATGCCATCGTCATGAAGGGCCAGACACGCGTAGGTGTAGGCGAGTTGTTATAGAGGTTTGCAGGCGGTGGTTATGGAGGTTTGCAGGCGGTGGTTATGGTGGTTTGTAGTGGTTGGTTATGGAAGTTTGTAGTGGCTTGGGCTGATAGCATGAGGAGGTGTCTGGGCAGGCAGCGGATGGAGTTGAGATGGTTGCTGTGGTGGTTGGAAATTTTCTCCTCGCCGATCCTTGAAACCGAAGCCTCCCCTTTCTGTTTTCTTCCCCGTTGGTTCCCCCTTGTCATTCTTCACTCAGCCGCCCCCGGATCCTGCTTCTTTGTTTCTGTTTTTTCCTTTTGCCCGTAAGTTTTCCCAGCTTTTCCCTTCCGATCCTCTCAACCTTTCTTCTTTTGTTTTCCGAAACCCTCTCCCCCCCCAAACTCTCTTCTTGCGGCTGATGCTTTTCTTTGCTTATATACCTGCCATCCAACCCTAAAACCCAGTCCTTTCTGTTATATTTGCCATCCAAGGAGCTCCCCGAAGCCCCTCCTTGCAAGCTGCAAAAACGCAGCTTGCAAGTCGCGTGTCCTTTTTTTTTTTTTTTTTTTTTTTTTTACAATAACAATTACAGAAATGATAAAATCAAATATAAATAATAACAACAAAATTACACAAACTAGGTAATAATAATAATAACAAAACAAAAATAATTTTAAAAAAAACTAAACAAAAATGGCTATTTTTAATTTTTCGTTTTTCATCATTTCCTTTTCCCAAAATAACTTAATAAAAATAACTAAAGTGCCCAAGGATTGAATTTAAAGAAATAAACATATTTTTGTGAACAAATTTTCCTTTTTCCTTTTTCTCTTTTTTTTCATTTTTCCAATCCAACTGAAGCCTATTTTTTGAATTTTCCTTTTCAAGAAAGCATTGAATTTAAACAAAATGACTAAAATGATTTTCTCTTTTCTTTCTAAAAACTCTATAAACTTAAAAACTAAAAAAAACTAAAAACTAAAATCTAAAACTTAAAAGTGATTAAAAACCTGAAATGACAAAATAAAAATGAATAGACAAACTAAAAGGGCAAAATGAATAAAACTAAAATAAAATAACAACTAAAAATGCAAAACACACAACAATGAACTAAATGCAAGCGATCTAAAATAAAAATCATGAAGTAGATGCCACATACAAATTATTCAAAATTTGGTGTCTACAGTTTGCCCCTCTTTGTCTGAGTTTTGGAAAAACTTGAGACAAAGAAGTAGACACCAAAACTTACCTGTGTTATTGGGCTGCAAAAGACTCCAACGAACAGGAATTCTAACACGGGACTGACACGAATAAGAATTTAAAATTGGGATAGACCCGCGGGATGTTGTGAAGTTGGCGGCACGAAATCCAGGCCCAACGTGATTTTTGGAATGTTAGCGGCACGAAACCCAGGCCCAACTTGATGTTTGTGAGGTTGGCGGCACGAAATCCAGGCCCAACTTGATTTTTAGAATGTTGGCGGCACGAAATCCAGGCCCAACTTGATATTTGGAATGTTGGCGGCACGAAATCCAGGCCCAACTTGATGTTTGGAATGTTGGTGGCACTAAATCCAAGCCCAACGTGGTGATGTGAAGTTGGTGGCACGAAAACCAAGCCCAACGTGACATTTGTGATGTCGGCGGCACCAAGTCCAGGCCCAACGGGATGAAGTGAAGTTGGTGGCACGAAAACCAAGCCCAACGTGATAGAGTGAAGTTGGTGGCACGAAAACCAAGCCCAACGTGATAAAATGATGTTGGCGGCACGAAACTCAGGCCCAACGTGATTTTTGTGAAGTTGGTGGCACGGAAACCAAGCCCAACGTGATAAAGTGAGGTTGGCGGCACTAAATCCAGGCCCAACGTGATATTTGGAATGTTGGCGGCATAAACTCAGGCCCAACTTGATTTTTAGAATGTTGGCGGCACGAAATCCAGGCCCAACTTGATATTTGGAATGTTGGTGGCACTAAATCCAAGCCCAACGTGGTGATGTGAAGTTGGTGGCACGAAAACCAAGCCCAACGTGACATTTGTGATGTCGGCGGCACCAAGTCCAGGCCCAACGGGATGAAGTGAAGTTGGTGGCACGAAAACCAAGCCCAACGTGATAGAGTGAAGTTGGTGGCACGAAAACCAAGCCCAACGTGATAAAATGATGTTGGCGGCACGAAACTCAGGCCCAACGTGATTTTTGTGAAGTTGGTGGCACGGAAACCAAGCCCAACGTGATAAAGTGAGGTTGGCGGCACTAAATCCAGGCCCAACGTGATATTTGGAATGTTGGCGGCACGAAACTCAGGCCCAACTTGATTTTTAGAATGTTGGCGGCATGAAATCCAGGCCCAACTTGATATTTGGAATGTTGGCGGCACGAAACTCAGGCCCAACGTGACTTTTGTGAAGTTGGTGGCACGGAAACCAAGCCCAACGTGATAAAGTGAATGGTCAGCGGGATAAGACCCAGTCCTACCATCCAATTGGTCAAGATCTTGAATTTGATTTGTCAAGAATCAAGAAATTTGATTTTCCAAGTAACAAGAATTTGATTTTGATTTTTGACTTTTGAATTTTTCCTGATTTTTCGAGAGAATTTTTTCCAAAAATAATTTGCCCCAGTGTAGGGCCCTTTTCCCTTCTTTCTTCTCTTTCTTCGGCATCGGCCTTCCACATCGCCAGATGCTTTTCATCGACTTCAACTGTGAATACCTGCACAGGGCTTACGTGCACTCAAATGAGCGTGACTGATTTGAAAAGTGCATTATTTTGATTCTTGGACGAAATCCTCAATTGGACTACAAAAATATTTGCCCCTGTGTGGGCTTATTTTGCGAAATTTTGCAAATAAAAATTTTGCCCCAGTTTGGGCCCATTTGATTGCAAAAATTGGTTTGGATGATTTCCCATTTACTTGAACAAAGAAAAACCGCACTTTCTAAAATTTAGAAAAGAGTGCACATACAACAATGTGAAGAAACTTTAATCGTCAAGTTTGAACTCATGCAGAAATTTCATGATGAATTCCTCGAAATAACACCAAATTTAAGAAGATTTCTTCCTTACTTTTAGCATTGGTGCTTAGGGTAACGGGTCACCACTTCTGGTTGACTCATCTTTTCAGGACCAATCAAGTGACTTTATTTTTGAAATGGCTAAGGAAATGGGAGATAAGAATCTGTCTCATTTTTGTGCCCCAGTTGTATGTAATCCATTCAATGTCACATCTTAGTGAAAGCAAAGAGTTTGTTACCCTTATTTTCAAGAAAACTTAGTCAACATACAAGCTTTCTAGGCTTGTAACGTATGGACAGAAGTGATAGCTAAACATGTGGAAACGGGTTATGCCCTTATGATCACAAATGATTTGATGAATTTCTTATGAGCATGATCCTCACTTTGGATTGTCATGAATGAATAAGTCAACGATGGACTTTATTAGCTTGTAATTTGGCTTGAAAACGATAGTTAAAAGAAATAATTTTCAAAGGACATTGCACCGAAGATCGCATTTTTCAACATCGCCCTCATCTGGACTCCAGATTCTTGGACTTGGTTTGACTTTTTATCATCACCCAACAGGGTCTTTCAACATCAAATCTTTTGCATCTTTCTTTTGCATTCATTTCGCTCATTTTTCTTTTTCCCTCTTTTCCAAAAAGACCCTCGCGGGATTTCACATGAAGAGCAGTGTCAACCTCACACCCAATCAATTCAGAAATACAACTAAAATTTCCGACATCAGAAATTTTCTTGACAGGGCCATTGCAAAGAACAGAAGTCAGGGCTTTCGGCTTTTGTACTGGGGTCAGGTGGGGTGCTAGGAAAGGTTAAGGCTTGAAAAACAGATTTCAAAAGTGGTTTGAAGAATCTGAGATCGCATTGTTGCGCCAAACCCTATTTTAGGGTAAAATCAGAATTTGCCTCAGTTTATGCTCAATTGAGGCTTTTTACTTTCATTTTCTTTTTCCTTTTGATTTTTCGGCCTTTTGCCATTCTTTTGAACTTTCACAAAATTTTTGCCCCAATTTATTTTTTGAACTGAGGTTCTCTTTTCTTCCTTTTTTTTGCTTTTGATTTTGTTGCTTTTCACTTTTCACTTCTTGAAACTTTCTTTTCAACTCAAACTCACCCCCAGTGTGGGGTTTGCGATTCTCAGGGGTTGCCAAACGAAATATTTTATTCTGATGGCTCAAAAGGGATAACTAGGGATAAAGTGTTTGATTGGAAAAGAAGATGGCCTGACTTGTATTCCATTCCTTACAACAGCTCTGAAAGGAAACTTTCGTTAATGCGAAATTTTTTTGCGTGTGTCTGAATTAATTGACTGAGGAAGACCCTTGCTCATCCATATTTGTGAAACATAGGCGATTCACATGGACAAAAACCCTTCCTTTTCTTTTTTCAAACTTGGAACCCAAGTGGAATCAAATTTCCCCAATTTGCAGTTCCCTCCTTATTCTAGCATTTTTGCTTTTTCCCTTTTCTTTTCTTTTTAAAATTTCCCAATCTCCTTCCCCAATGCGGGGTACGACCATGAGTGCATTAGAAAAGAACCACCAATTTTAGCTCAAAATGGGGATGCAAGGGGTGATCAGTGTTTAGGTTGTAGAAACGATGGCCAAAGCATCATTCTTACACCTCATGACAACCAAAGTAACGAAACGGTTATTGAAAATCCATTCCCCTATTTGATAGTTGAAAATTTTCCAATATAGGGTAGTGATCATTAGGGCTCTTATTTGAAACGAAATTATTCTTTCATAGGCTCAAATGGGAGAGCAAGTGATAAAAATCTGTATAGGTAGAGAAAAGAATGCTCGAAGTATCACTCCAAATTTTCCAAACGAATAAGGATGATGCACATTTTTGCTTTCACTTAGATGTGATTGAATCGATTAAACACAATGGATATTTTCAAGCAAAGATGGCCCCAATTTGCGATTTATCAATCAATGTGACTGATTTTATTTTGGGGTTCAGTGAAGGAAAAAAAGATATCTCATTGGGCCTTCTGAATGACCTCTTTTAATTCTGAACACTCTTATTGTGAATTTTCAGGTCGGAGGTTGAAAAAATCCCAATTTAGTCTTATTTCTTAAAATTCATCATGAAATCTCCAATGAATAAGAATAAAGAATGAAATGTACACAAAACAATGATTGTCCAAAAAATTTATTGCTGAAAAAGTTTGAAACAAAATTTCTCATTCAATTACGATACAAATGAGAAGAGAGAAAATTGTAAAGAGCTCCACATATACACTTTTTGTCTCCTTTTTCAAATATACAAAATTTTCCTTTGGAAAACAATTACAACATTTCTCAGAGAGTTTTCATCGTAGGACCCGCCCAAGAATCAAATAACACTTGTAATCTTCAAACTTCATTGGATTAAAATTATCATCAGATATAGAAGAATATTTCCGTCTTATTGCAATATTTTTATGAATGCAAGGGAGGGGGGAAACAAAAGAAAAATACCCCGAGTTAGTAGGCGAAACTGCAAAATCGGTATGCATGTCCTATGGGGGGGAACCCTTTTTATGCCAAGGGTAGGCCTAGCATGAAAATGCAATCCGTTAGAATAGGCACTATACAATACCTGATGGATCCGATCAACTCATGGAGTGAAAAATAATTTGAAAAATTTGGCCCATTGGAATGAAAAGAGACATTTGTCCTAAAATAAGGGAAAAGTCCGAATGGATTGCTCCTTTGGTCGATGCATGAAATAATGTGTAAAAGAGATTGCAATGTCTCAATTAATTTATTCGGTGACCCTTAGACTTAAACCCTAAAAAGGGAAAAAACGGGTCAAATGGATTGGATAACATTGATGATTTATTTAAAAATGACCAAATTGCCCTAAAAATAGGTAAACTGGTCAAATGAATGAAAGAGAGATTGATGATTTATGCAAAAAATCGACCAAGTCACCCTAAAAGGGTAAATTGGTCAAATGAATTGAATGATATGAATTTATTCAAAAATGATTAGATTGAATGAATTGGAAAAAAGTGGATTGGATAAGATGGATGATTTGTTCAAAAATCGATTGAATTATTCGCCCACTGGGTGGTTTCAAGAAATCATTACAATGCCTTGGTCTATGAGCCTCTAAAATCAAAATTTGGCCTCTATATTTATCGTCTCAACAATGAGGAACCATTTGTGAATTTTCTTCGAATTAATGTCCTTTTACGCAAGGGAATTTTACCAATTTTGAGAAAATGGCCAAAAAGTGATTATTAGATGCTCATATTCCAAAAATTGCTTCATGAAAATGATCGGATCTTTACCTTACCTTGTGCACTACCCCTTCGGATGATACGAGAAAGGTAAACGTGCAAGTCTCATTTGGATTATACATCCGAGACATGGGGTGGTTTATTCCTAACACGGGATCCCCTAAATGGCATTCCCTTTCTAGGGTTTATGCGTGATGCCAGTTTATTAAAGCGATGTAAATATGCAATAAATATGGCCTAGAGGACAAAATAATGCAACGGGAGGAAAGGGTCTAAACATGAAATGTATTTACTGAAAGGTAAGTAAGTGCAAAGACTGAAATTTAGACATGTGAGCTATCTAGTGGGTGAGTCACTAAAAGAGTGCCAAAGAGGCCCCTTATTGCTAAGGCACATGAATGCAAGCCAAGAAAACAAAAGAATGGTTAGTGCAATTGATAGTACACATAACACATTGGGAGCAATTAAGAAAAGAAATACAATAAAACAAGTGAAAGGGGTGGAACCCCTTCCCTCGTGCCTAATGTGCTTAAAAGGGTGAGGCTGACTCTAACTTAGGCAAACTCTAACATGGATGCATGAGGCCGGGGCTCACTAATGCCTAGACTCGATGAAGCTTCGGTTCCCAAGCCTTCAGACCTAAAGGCAAAGGGTCATCACTCCCAGGGCCTTTGGTCGGTGGCTCGAGTGATCCCTTAGGTAGCGCTATGGGCGCAGAGCACACCATCCGCCTACCCAAGGCAATCGATCCTAGTCCTACAAGGCGGTGTGGGATGGCGCCCACGAAAATAAAATAAAATGGGATAAAGCAAGTAAACGTGCACGTATGAAGTGTTCCCCTATTTTGAGGGAAGGGGTGAGAACCACGCGAGGCTCTGAAGGTGACACACACCCCCCCCAAATGCAATGCAAGCGCGAGATAACAAGTAAACATTCATTCAAACATACATTCATGAGTCGAGGGATTGGTTTGATTACGTGCATAAGACAAAAGGTCCTAAAAATGAAAAATGCAATCCTAATATCCACATGCTATGCATAGAAAAGGTAGAAAAAGGAAACGAATGGCTAAGTCAAATGCTCGGACCCACTTAGGAAGTCCCCAGTGGAGTCGCCAACTGTCGCGCCCCATTTTTCGATCGTCGAATGTGTGATGTGTGAAGTGTGGTGTGTGAACGTGTGCAAAGTAAAAGTAAAGACCATGGGACTTTGGAAAGCGACGATTTGGCCAAAAATAGTTTTAAAAAAGGTTTTGAAATGAAAAGTTTGGAGTCGCCACTTGGTAATGGTTTAAGGTGTACCAAGTCACCCAAAAATGAGTTTTAAAGTCAAGTAGTAATAAACCCTTTTTAAAACGACTCCTAGTCTACGTAAACCAAAGAAAAAGGTTCGGGAGTCACGTTTGACAAAGGGGAAGGCAAGGATAGAATCCAAGGCACCCCTTTGACCTAGCCAAGGCTAGTTGCGTTGATTTAATCAAAGATTTTCTTGTTTTAACCAAAGAATTTATTACATTTGAGTGCCCTACATGAATGTAAACCCTAGACCTAGGGGAATTGGGGGAAATTTCCCTTCAAAGGTTGAGTGGTGCCAATCACATTAATTGTGAAGCCCAATATCAATCCTTTGAAGAAGTCACGAATAATGCAAGTGGGATGCAAATGAATGGAATGCATGTGTGCAATGTGAGGACATGAGTTTGAAAAAGTAATAAAAGAAAATAAATATGTAAATGAAAGTGTGCACGTGAGTGGGCAATGTACGGTATGTGGAATGATAATATGAAGTGCATGTGTGCAAGTAATGATAAAAGTGTTCGTGTGCAAGTGAAGAAACTCAAGGGTGCACGTGTGCAAAAATGGGAGGAAAAGTGTTCATGTGCAAGTGAAAGGATAAAAAGGTGTACGTGTGCAAATGAGAGGGAAAGTGAAAGTGTAATGATGGAGTGGACTTAGAATGCATGAGCCTAGGGAATTCATGCAAAGTGGGACGGGGAGACCTAAATCGTGACTCAATTTGCCCTTTTATAGAGAGGATATAAGCGTGCTAAGGCTTTAGAAAAAGCCACACTCGTCTATATCCCATATTTAAGGGGATTCTCAAGCAAATGAACCCTGTAACTAGCATGAAATGCAAAAAATCCTAAAATGAAGGAAAGGGGGGGGTTCGAGGAGCATGCCAAGTGATAAAACTAAGAAAAATGCATGATATGTGGTGAACAAGCAAATGATGTGCTAACGAGGGGAAATCCCTAAGGGTCTAGCGTTGGACTAGCCCATCCTATGAATTCCGACTAGCGTTGGACTAGCGGAAACGTACATTCATCCATTCCATTCATTCATGGCTATGAAAGCAAGTAGACATGCCAAAATACTCGTAAACACGTAACACGTAACACTTAGCATGCTCGACTAGATGCAAGAGCCTAATAAAGCAATTAAACATGTAGCAACAAAACAAACAACCAAGGGGAAGGGGAAATGGACCAGATGCTCTCCGAGCCCTATCTATTACAAGCCAAGAGGTGTACACATACCCCATAAAAGCATAAAGGGGAAGGAGAAATGGACCAGATGCTCTCCGAGCACTATCTATTACAAGCCAAGAGGTGTACACATACCCCATAAAGCTTAAATAAAAGTAAAAGCAAGTAAATGCATGCAAGGAGGTAAGGAAAGCGAAGTAGACATGCATATTCACATAGCACGTAGGAGCACGTAGGAGCACGTAAGGTCAAATGTAGTGTAAATGAGGGATAGAATGTACCTCCCTTGAAGCGATGCCCTAACGTAGTGAAATTACTAATTTACCCTCCAAAATAATAAAAAGGTCAAGGTACCACTTAAATTATCAAATAATCACATGGAATGAAAATGATACGAAATTGAATCACTCAACATACCCAAATGGAATAAACAATCCATATTCAAAGGTTTAAAGTAGACAAGGATCCAGTTGAAAGAATTATAAAGCATTGAGGGGGAAATTATTATCATTGCAAATGTTAAAGGTCATAAATAAAAATGAATTAAAACTAATAGCTTAAACAGAAACCCATCAAAACCAAAAATTAGAATTTCACAAAATGAATGAAAAACCCATTTGTAATGATTAAGCATCAAAATTGACCAAGGCTCCACTGAGAATACAAGTCAAAACTAAGAATTTGTCGAGATTTATTAAACCGCAAAAATCATCCTAAAAATTCACAAACAATCCATCCAAAATTAAATTAGAATGTGTCAAATAAAATTAACATTGACAGAAGGACGAAATTGATTATGTTTTCCAATTTGTTGGGCCATGGAAGCATTAGAGGGAAACCAAGGGGTTGGAGTGCGATTTTTGAAAATCATTTTCATGCAAAATTCATGCAAAAGCTACGAAGATGGTTTCTGCAACAATTTGCTGCACTTCCTTCTACTAATCTTCAGCAAATTCATGCTACATAAATTCACCAACTCCTCAAACCACAAACCAACTTCAGGTTCTCATCAATTATCATATACACAAGGGAAGATTTTCATGCAAACCAAAGTTCAAGACAAGAACTGAAGCTAGTTTTCCTTCTTTTTTTCTTTTTTTTTACTTCGCCCCATTCTGCTGCAACTTTCATTACTCCTTATTGCAGCTTATCGAATCAACATTCTCAAACACAAGACAGCTATTTCAATCAAACTCAACTGGGACACAAGGACTTGGGGCAAAGTGCAAACTCCAGAAAATTGTTCATGCATGCAAATGAAGCTTTCTAGCAAACCGACGCCTTCTTTGCTTATTTTCTGTTGCGATTTTGCAGCTTGTGAGCAAACCAGAGGAAAAGCAACCATCATTGACACAAGATTTTAAATGTACAAACAAAGTGATCAAACCAACTTGTGAGTTGTTGCAGGAATAAAAACATGAAAACTAATGCAGCTTCAAGCAAAATAACATGAGAAAAAACTTCTGCAATTTTTGTTTGCTCACTATAGCAGCTTATCCAATTACATGCTCAAACCGCAAGCTAGCTATTTCAGTCAAACCCAACTTGAATCAAGCAACAAAATTTCCTACGTATCCTTCTAGCATGAACTGCCCAGCAACTAACATCAAGAGAGTGCATTAAACTACCCCATTTCAGCCCCCCAAGACAAGAATGTGCAAAACAGAGGAGGACACAAGCAATGGGAAAGAAAACATTTTAACATCTGCAAAGAACCACTTCAATCCCTACCCCCTGCACCCAAAAAAGGTGAACAAACCCCCGGCAATTAAACAACTCAGAGAGGGCTGCTGCAAAAATGCTGCTGCAACCAGCTGAGAATTTCGAGCTTAGCATGTTGCAGCAGATTCATGCGCAAGCTGAAACGCAAAGAAAACTGATACAAAAAAGAAAATCTTTCTGCAACTCTTCTTGAATTCATCTCCAACAGGAGCATGCTTATTGTTTTGTCAAAATTCAAGCCCAAAATACACGAAATATATGTATCCAAACACAAACTGAAAACCCGAACAAGCAACGGAAGAAACTTCAGAACAGAAAACGGAACATGCAACTCTCTCTAGCATCAAATCATTTGCAAACTCACAAGAACAAACCGTAAATTCGTCCAACCAGATACCACTGAACTCCATCCCATTTTCTCAACAATTTTCAACAAAATTTATCTATCCAAAGATCCCAACAATAAGCATCATACAATCTGTGAAAATGAGTTTGCATTAAGCCCAGCAAGTATCATAAAATGGGTTTGCCCCTGGTATAAAAATATTAAACAACAATGCTCCCCATCCTTTGAGAAATGAGAAACAAGTTCTAAAGAAGCAAGTGCTAGAAACGAAATGAATGAAAAGGCAGCAAGAAGAAAGTAACAAAGGAATGGAAAAAGAATTCATTTTTTGTACATCCTATCTGCCCCTTTGGCCATGAAACAATGATGAAATCAGATTCATCGGAGACCAAATCACGAAACCGAGATATTTCTAGCAAATACCCATGCAAACATTCATTCTCATTCACAGCATCCAACATCGCACAGATTATTCATTTTTAAAACCGAAAGCCAGAAATCTTGTCAATCAATATGCGAACAGGCCCAAACAAAAAAAAAAAAACAGAAACAAGCCAGACCAGGACTTCAACCAGATTAGAGCTCTAGTTGATGCGTATTGATTTAGCAGAGACCCAGAAAATGAACCAAGAACCAAGTTTCAGCTTAGCATGTTGGGCTCTATTTAGAGACGGAAATGAGCAGAAAAAAGGATGGAAAGTTACCTGTTCCACTGTCTTTAGACCTGTACCTTCAGCAACAGGTGTAGTGGTAGTAGAAAGGAGGCAGCGACAGCAACGGCAGCGCCACTACCACCGCCAACGTCAATGATAAGATCGTCGACGTTCCTCTTCTCACAGCGCTTGGCAAAGACCAGTCGGATTCCACGGTCACACTAGCATCTTTCACCAACGTAGTGATCTTCTCCGCAGTGACAGGGATGCCATCGTCATGAAGGGCCAGACAAGCGTAGGTGTAGGCGAGTTGTTATAGAGGTTTGCAGGCGGTGGTTATGGAGGTTTGCAGGCGGTGGTTATGGTGGTTTGTAGTGGTTGGTTATGGAAGTTTGTAGTGGCTTGGGCTGATAGCATGAGGAGGTGTCTGGGCAGGCAGCGGATGGAGTTGAGATGGTTGCTGTGGTGGTTGGAAATTTTCTCCTCGCCGATCCTTGAAACCGAAGCCTCCCCTTTCTGTTTTCTTCCCCGTTGGTTCCCCCTTTTCATTCTTCACTCAGCCGCCCCCGGATCCTGCTTCTTTGTTTCTGTTTTTTCCTTTTGCCCGTAAGTTTTCCCAGCTTTTCCCTTCCGATCCTCTCAACCTTTCTTCTTTTGTTTTCCGAAACCCTCTCCCCCCCCAAACTCTCTTCTTGCGGCTGATGCTTTTCTTTGCTTATATACCTGCCATCCAACCCTAAAACCCAGTCCTTTCTGTTATATTTGCCATCCAAGGAGCTCCCCGAAGCCCCTCCTTGCAAGCTGCAAAAACGCAGCTTGCAAGTCGCGTGTCCTTTTTTTTTTTTTTTTTTACAATAACAATTACAGAAATGATAAAATCAAATATAAATAATAACAACAAAATTACACAAACTAGGTAATAATAATAATAACAAAACAAAAATAATTTTAAAAAAAACTAAACAAAAATGGCTATTTTTAATTTTTCGTTTTTCATCATTTCCTTTTCCCAAAATAACTTAATAAAAATAACTAAAGTGCCCAAGGATTGAATTTAAAGAAATAAACATATTTTTGTGAACAAATTTTCCTTTTTCCTTTTTCTCTTTTTTTTCATTTTTCCAATCCAACTGAAGCCTATTTTTTGAATTTTCCTTTTCAAGAAAGCATTGAATTTAAACAAAATGACTAAAATGATTTTCTCTTTTCTTTCTAAAAACTCTATAAACTTAAAAACTAAAAAAAACTAAAAACTAAAATCTAAAACTTAAAAGTGATTAAAAACCTGAAATGACAAAATAAAAATGAATAGACAAACTAAAAGGGCAAAATGAATAAAACTAAAATAAAATAACAACTAAAAATGCAAAACACACAACAATGAACTAAATGCAAGCGATCTAAAATAAAAATCATGAAGTAGATGCCACATACAAATTATTCAAAATTTGGTGTCTACAAATAAAATAGCGGAAGCGTATCTGAATCCATATTGATAAACTTGATACTTGAATTCCTAGAGATTTGGGGTGGCCTTCCAAGTCAACAGGTATTCACCGATCCTTTGAGAGAGGCCTTTAGTTTCTCTCTGGTATCTTTCCTGACGATGAGATATCAGGGAAGAACTATTTTGTGATATTAGGAAATACGACAACTAAAACGATACCTGTGACTTGGGGACCATAACCCTATTTATAGGTAACATTCCTGTTACCTTTTGGAACCCTATTTCAGCCCATCATAGAAATAGGAGCCCATAAGTCTCTACACATTAAAGACCCACACCCTATTAGATACATTAAGTCCAAACTATATTTGATCACTTTAATTGGGTTTAACCTTAATTGACAGTTTGCAACACATAATTATTCACATATAAGTCCAATGTTGGATTAAGGATCCAACAGGTTTTGTTCAAACTTGGTTTAGGCAAGCAAACATAGGGAGTTTAAATTTTGTTTTGATTGGAGTTATTTTTCACCGATCATGCGAACCCATTCTCCTCTCCTGTTGGTCATTTACGTTTTGCTGTGGTTTGAGCATTATGTGTTTGCGTCAGTGAAGTTGGTTTAACATGTTTTGGTTTTGAAGGGAGGGATTTTGAATCTTTGATTTTGTGTTATTACATGGTATTAGAGGTGGCAATTTGTCTCAAGTCCCAATGGGCTACCCATGCCCAAAAGGACTTTGGGCAGGATGGGTATTGTAATTTGATATTGGGTTTAAAATGGGATGCATCCCAATTGTTTGCGTCAGTGAAGTTGGTTTAACATGTTTTGGTTTTGAAGGGAGGGATTTTGAATCTTTGATTTTGTGTCATTACATGGTATAAGAGGTGGCAATTTGTCTCAAGTCCCAATGGGCTACCCATGCCCAAAAGGACTTTGGGTAGGATGGGTATTGTAATTTGATATTGGATTTAAAATGGGATGCATTCCAATTGTACCCATTATTTGATGGGAAATGTTAGGAAATACTTGAGTACCTATTGTGCCCAAATATCTTCCCAAAAAATTTCATTTATCCAAAAATTCATCTTTGATTTTTTTTTGTTGCAAAAATCTGATTTTTTTCACTTCCATTTTCTTTCTTTTCCTTTCTTCACTTTCCTACAAAAGAAAACCAATTAAGTAAAAATGATTTCATTTGAACAACTTTAAAAAAAATAAGGATAACAATCAAAATAAAATGAATTGGTAAAATTTTGGTGTCTACAAGAATCAATGCTTTACTAACAACTGTTGGCACCCTTTATGTTGATTTTATGCTAATTGATGAACTATCTACATAGATTTCTATATGCAACCCTGCTATCAATTTTTAATCAACTTCTTCGTTTCTGTGCTAGCTTTATTCAGCATTTAATTGAATTTCTTTTGTATCAATTTTGGAAATTTTAAGAATGTCAGTAAGAATGAATTTGGTATTAAAAAATCTTGTTTCTAGCCCTTGTGTCAGACAACATTATGGGTAAGGTTGGAATATGGCTGTATATCTATCTTTTTCTTTATTTGTTAATTCAATTTTTTGTTTAATCCAGGGAGAAGATATGCTCATTCTTACCAAAATGTTATGTCTTTTAAAAGTAACTGTTGATCGTTCTAGAGTGTAAATGAATTCTGGAAAATATAAATTCACAATAAGATCAAAAGAAATTTAATAAATAAAAATATTAAAGTTACATAAAAAATAAAAAAGAATTAAAGGAAAAAAATATAGAAAATAGATTTGGGTATTGGGTGGGATCAATCTAAATCCATCCCAAAGTGATCCCGCCCAAGTTAGTCCCAAAACACATATGGGTAAGGTTAGACCCAAACCCATATGATTCGGTTCCGTTTCGAACCTAAGCAAATCCCGCCCATCCCGCCCATTTTGCCACCTCTACATGGTATCTTGTTGGGTTGAGTCTTGTGGCATTAGTTGACATATCTACATGTTTCATTGGAGTTTATGAATGTTTCATGTGCATGCTGAATTTGCAGAAAGGAAGTTGCCGCAAGGAAGTTGCCGCAAGGTTGACTAGTCATTTTGGTTGCTCAAGTTCTTAGTTTGTTTGAAACACTTGGTTTCATTGCTGTTTTATCCTTTGTTTTGTTGATTTTGGGTATGAGATTTCAGAAATAAAAAGCATAAGTGGTTCACCAGTTGAGGTTGGGTTTTTGGTTTGAGATGGTTGTAAAAATCTGCCGCGCGAGGTTGCTCAGGTTTAAAAGCATAAGAAAAGTTGCTGCAAATACTCATGTTGCTTTGCTGCATTTTATGTCCAACTTCCTTATTAGAATTTCTGGGAGATAGACCATGGCATTTGGGTGATGATTAACAACACGGGTAGGAAGCTATAGCATTGAGGCTGGGTGGATAAATCAATAAGCATTCATTCCCATTACTTCGCATGATCATATTTCGGTTTGCATGAAAAATTGCAGAAGCATTGTTACTAAAGAAAATACTGTTATTCGATGCTTACTTGATTTTTCTGTCTGAATTTCTGGTGCTTAAACATAAAATTTTATGTTGAAAAAGTAAAAAGAAAGCTTGGTTATCTGGTTGTTTAGTCCAAATGTTGGTTATCTGGTTAGCTCCGTATGAAACTCCCTATGGAAGGAAGTGCCGATCACCGATTTATTGGGATGAATTAGGAGAAAGGAAAGTTTTAGATCCTTCAACAGTACAATGGGTTGAGGAAGCTTATGAGAAGGTGAAGTTGATACGTCAAAGAATTCAAACGGCCCAAAACAGACAGAAAAGTTTTGCGGATTGTGAGAATTCGAGACGATTTTTATGTAAGCTTTGCATGTTATTAGAAATATTATATATAGCAAATAACTGGTCAAATTGAAATGTCTAAAATTTAGATTCTATGAATCGAGAATTTAGAAATATTCTAAAATGGTGTAGAAAGAAAAATTAAATTTTTTTATTTGAACTCTCGAAATTTTATTGAATCGAAAGGAGGGGTGTTACATGTCGGAATCATCACTTAAGGACCTAAATCTGCGAAAGGAGGGAAAAGCAAGCCTGTCCAAATGATATGCCCCCCTGGCTAAGAATGGCAAGCCCGCGAAGGTTTCATAGACACAAATCCTTTGATCGGGATCGGCACAGCTCACATTAGACAGCACATCCATCACTGTGTTTGCTTTCCTGTAGCAGTGTACGACCTGAACCCCTCCACGAGTTAGGTGCAAAATCTTCTCCACCTCCCCATCGATGGACCATGGACAATGGGACTTTTGCCACAGAATTCGGACTAGCATCAACAAATCTGATTCAACAATCAGACTATCCAAGAAGCCTTGTTGCGCACATAACTGCAGTCCAAGCAGCAACGCCTTGGCCTCCGCCTGTGGACTGGTACACTGCCCCAAGTACCCAGAGAATCCTAATAGCAACCTTCCCTCAGAGCTCCGAAGAATCCCATCTCCACCACTCACCCCAGGGTTACCTTTCGAGCACCTATCTATATTCAACTTGACAAACCGAGATGGAGGAGAGTGCCAATGGATCTGCTTCACTTTGAAGACATCAGGATGATGTTCCACCCTTTCGAAGAATGTAGGCCAATCCCACACCTGGTGCAACTCCAAGAACACCAGTCCATAGACATCCTTTAGATCCCTAAAAATATCCCGATATACCGTAGCCGGGTTCACTCCAGACCCTTGGAATATTGCTTTATTCCTAGCCTTCCAGATGTGCCAGCAGATAAGACTAGATAAAATCTGGAACACGAGTTTAAGCCTCTCCGAGTTGACCCGCCTAAGCCACCAACTCCCCAAGATCCCTCTCACGTGAACTGCATTGAGGTGAACCCCACAAACTGAGCCAAAAAATTTCCAAACTTCAGCTGCCAGACCCCCCTTTGCAAACAAATGCCCCAGTGATTCAGTCTGTGGTATTAAGCAACAGGAACACTTTGAGGGCAATTGGAAGCCGTACGATGCAAGGACGTCATCCAAGGAGAGGCGATTCCGTAGTAGTCGAAGTACAAAGAAGGACACCTTCAGGGGAACGCTCGGATGCCATGCTTGACGATATAGAAAAGAGGATGGCTTATACTCGCAGAGCTCACTGTATGCCGATGCCAGCAAAAACTGACCCGAAGTTGATGCAGTCCATACCATTCGATCTGAAGAATCCCCGTCTGGGCCAGCCACCACCAGGACTTGCTGCATCATGTCGGCTAGCAGAAACTCCGCAAGCCTCCCCGGGATTCACGCCCCATTCTCCATAACATGCTGAAACGAGACACCCTTCTGGACCTGCACGCGTAGATGGAAGGCCTTGTGCCCCGTCCAATTATCATACCAAAAGTTGCATCGACCCACGGAGAGTCTCCACCCAATCAATAGCTCCGCCAAACCCCTAATGTCCAGCATTCGTCTCCAAGTTGCTGATCCCAATGGAGATATGGAGACTTGACAAGGATAAAATCCCTGACAATATTTCGCATGCATGAATCTTGCCCACAAGAAAAGTCCACACCTGAAATTCCACCAGAGCTTGCAAAAGAATGCCCTATAAGTATCACTAATCGACCGAAACCCCACCCCACCCTCATCAGTGGGATAACACAAGTCCTTCCACTGGAGCCGATGGAATTTATTGGATTCCCGGCCTGACGCCCAAAGGAAGTTTGCACAAACTCTCTCAACCAACTTGAAAACTCCATTTGGCATCACGCCAACCCCAAGAGGTGAATCGGGATGCTGGATAAAACATGTTTAATCAACACAATTTTTCCCCTAAATGACAAAAGCCGTGACTTCCAAGACAGTACCTTATCAAGCACCTTCTGACACAGGTCAGAGTAGTAACTCACCTTTGCGGGACTAACAAACAGCGGAGCTTCCAGATAACGAACCGGGAACTCTTTCTTCTGGAATCTGGTGATCCGCTCAATGACCTCTTGCCGAGCAGTGGAGAGTAGAGAGTGAACTAAGTATCCACTTTTCTGCACGTTAACCAACTGTCCCAAATCATGATGGTACCACTCCAGTATCTGCATGACTCTCTTCAGTGCTGAACCCCCTATTAGGAAAAATGATGACATCGTCTGTAAATGCCAAATGAGTGATAGGGGAGCAGTGCCTAAGTACCTTAAACGCCGCGAAACTAGATTGATCGACCAGAGAATTCAAAGCTCGGGAAAGGACTTCCGAACCAATAATGAATAATGTCGGCGATAACGGATCTCCCTGACGTAGACCCCTAGAGGATTTAAAGAAACCATAGGGCACGTCATTGATAATCACGAAAAATCAAAGGTTGGAAATCAACCTCCACACCATGTCGATGAACCTCTCGTTGAAGCCAAACCGTCGCAACACGGCAATGAGAAATCCCCAAGAGACCCTATCGTATACCTTAGCCATATCTAACTTAAGCGCTAGGTTGCCACCCTGTACTTCTTTCCCATTTCGGACATCAGCTCCTGAGCAAGCAAATAGTTATCTGAAATAGACCGACCTTGAACAAAACCACTTTGCTGCAGAGAGATGATACGAGGCAAGATACCCGAGAGCCTACCCACCAAAATTCAAGAAATCACTTTATTAAGAAAGTTACAGACTCTAATAGACCGAAACTACGTAAAGTCATTAGGGTTCATAGTCTTGGGCAGAAGAACAATAGACGTTGCCGTGACGAAGTGAGGCAACTCCACACCACAAAAGAAACTCACGACTGCCCTATAGACATCCTGAGCCACTACCTCCCAGGCAACCACAAAGAATTGGCCAGTGAAACCATCTGGCCCAGCCGCACTATCACCATCCATCTCAAAGATCACCTTTCGCACCTCTTTGAAAGAGGGGACCTCCTCCAATCCAGTATTATCAATATCAGAACTCAAATTAGGAATAACATGGAGCAGTTGATAATCAGCTACAGAATCGGCCGCGAATAAGTTACTAAAGTACCCGATAGCTTCCTTTCCTATCTCTGCCTCTTCCGTCACCCACTTCCCCTGAGAATTCCGAATCCTGTGAATAAAGGCTTGGAACCGCCGCTGTTTGACTATCGAATGAAAATATCTCAAATTATGATCACCGTACTGGAGCCACTTGATCCTAGCCTTTTGTTTCCAAAAAAGTTCCTCAATTGCTAACTGCTTATTCAAGTGGCCTTGAGCCTATTGTAGCTCAGTATAGGCCTCAACAGAAGGGTCAGATTGGACCCTGAGTTCAGCCGCTGCCATCGCAACTTCCCCCTTCTTAACATTCTCAAATACATCCCCAAACGTCTCCTTATTCAACAGATGGAGTGCACGAGAGACACATCTTAATTTTGTCCACATCACATAAAGAGCCGACTCGATCACCTCTCTTTGCCATGCCAACCTGACCACATCAAGAAAACCCCTCCTGGAAGGCCAAATGTTCAGGAAACGGAATGAGCGACTCTTAATTTTGGCCCTAAGGGTGAAGGATATCAGGAGAGGGGCATGATCTAACAGTGCTCGAACTAAATGTGAGATCGAGACTGACAAGGAAAAGTCCAAGCAGGCCAGATTAATCAACATTCTATCCAGACGTTTCCAAATTCGTGCTCGCTCGAACCTATTGTTGCACTAGGTGAACGTAGGGCCAGTGAAACCTATATCAAACACCTCTCCGTTGTACCTAAACCGAGACATCTCTAACCCCTCCACTGGCCGAAAGTGTCGTCCCCCTCTTTTTTCATTCACCGATAAAATAAGATTAAAATCTCCCACCACATACTAAGGCCCTTGCCTTGGCTTATCCTGTAACAAACCCTCCCAGAGCCTCTCACATTCAGCCAACTGGCATTTTGCATGAGCAAAGGAAACAAGAACCTCAGTAGGAAACTGAGGATGCCCCAAGAGCAGGGAAATGTGCTGATCCGATTCTCCAACAACCCGACCAGCAAAGGGGGCCCGAAAGAAAACCTAGATCTCCCCTGACGAGTTACACACTATAGAATCGAAGTTTAACCGAATATGAATCGACTCAACTTTAGCAAAAGGTAACTTGGGCTCGCAAATCCCTACTACTGCTAACTTATGCATACAAACTAATTTCTTAAGTCTCGTAAGGTTTGGAGGCTTGGAGCTCCCCTATATATTCCAAAAACATGCATTAATCATGAGGTAAAATCTGGAACTAAGTTTGAGGTTTTTTGGATACCGACCTGAGTTCTCTGTCCGAAGGGAATTTGGCTCAGACACCCCGCCCTCTAGCTCGTTGGCCGCCTTGTTCTAGGAAAGTAACCTGATCAAGATGAAGGGTCTCCATAACACCATGCACTCCTTCCCCTCCACTGTACCTCCCACTGTATCCTCGCGGCGATAACGAGCCAGCACAAGTAACATTATTCGAAGATGAGCCAGCAGGTACCTCGTTAGCTTCCTCCTCCCCAATCGCCGCCGCACCACCTTCCCCTGGAGACGCGTCACCCTCATCACTAGCCATGGGGACATCTTCATCCATAACCCGTGCAGCCAGCTCGGTGATGATGACGTCTGCTGCAGTATGAACTGCGTTCTCCACCAACGTGGTCGCTGCCACCCTAATTTCAGCACCATGCTGCACCCCTTCTCCCTCCTCCTGGCGCTGAGCGACAAGCCCAGCGCCCCTGTCGTCCTCCAAGCTGTCCACCATGACCACCCAGGATGCTCTACTCCTCTCCTCAATTGTCCAGAGCCCGCACCAGCATCACCAGAAACCTGCCCAGCCTCCAACGTGTTAGCACCACCTGCATCAGGTTGCTCCACTCCACAGTAAATTGGTTCATCCTTTGCAACCACCGTGAGAACAACGGCTTCTCCACTCTCCAAGCCCAATGGCTGATCATTACCCTCCCGCGAAGGTCTCGCTGCTAGCTGAGTGTCCATCCTTGGCACTACTTTCACCTCTCGCAGTTCAGGATGTTTAATGCGACAGAAAAAAAATTAATTAATTATAAGAATCAAATAAACATATAATATGCATATTATAATTTGTGTTATTTGAATATATTATATAGTTGAATAAGTACCCGTCTAGTTAAATTTCTTTAAAACCAAAGGTGTAAAAAACTTACAGGATACATATAGGAAAATTTTTCAAGGTAAAGGCAAATTAGAACAAACGAAATTTTGAATTAATGTATGAGACAATAAAATTACGGACTCGTGGTAACCAAATGAACTAAAATGAAAATACCAAACCAACCTTGGGATTTTGGTTAAACTACCATGCAACCTAAGGAAATAAGGTGCATTTTGCCGTGACTGAAGAGCAATCAAATGAAAATATCCACCAAAACTACTAAGCCTAAGTGGTAGAATTGGGAAAGTAAATAGGAGTTTGGCTTGTGCGGTGAATGAGTGAGACCACATAAAAATTTTTGCAGCTTTAGTGTCTACCAAGATTAAGCGGTGGAAAGGAGGAACCAGTAGGATTTGGCCTCTAGCTTTGGGCGGTGAATAACACCTGTATGACAGCTGCCCATTTAATTGCTAAGTGAAGTGATGATCAAAGGGAGAAAGGAGACAGCAGTGACATTACCTGGGTGGTGGCCAATGAAGAAACACATTTTACTTCTTTTCTTAACAACTAAATGTTGAGAGCAAGACCGAGAGAAACTCAGCCATATTTTCTTCCATTTCAGTACACCATTAAGAGGGAGAAAAGGAAACAATTCTGATCCCCTCTTGCATCCAGTTGCAATCGAGAGAGTGAGGAGGAGAGAGTTAGACAGTAGCAAGCTACATTCTTCCAGCTTGTAACCGTAGAACCGTGAGTCTGGTGCAGCTTTGGGAACTGAAGCAGGAAACCAAGCGTGCAGTTTGCATTTTTTTCAAACCATAGGAGGAACGGAAGAGGTAAGTGACCGCAATAACCTTCATCTCATCTGGTATAGCTGACTTAGGTTGCATGTTGAATTTTTAGTGAGGGAATGAGTCTTAGCTGAGAATAACGTTGCTAAGTGACTGACTAAGAAGATAAAAGAAAAGAAATTGGCAACCGAGAGGAGTAAGCTGGAAATTCCAGCCTGTTATTCATGGGAAATAATGCTAGGAGTATATGCCAAAGGCTTAGACTTAAGTTACACATGAAATTCAGATGCAAACTCATAAGAAGCGGGAAGGGTAAGCTGGAAATGTTGGAAATAGCTGCTGGAATTCTTTCAACTTCAACCGAGAGAAGGGAAAGAAACTTACCAGGCTTTCTTACGAACCTTGGCTCTAAAATCTTACCTTGAGACTTGATTTGTTGCATTGCAATTTAGCTTTAGCTTGCATGGAAGATTTGTATATAACCAAAGACACTTTTGAAGAGCTTCATGTTGTATAACTAGTCCCTGCAAGAATTTTTTCCAATTTGGCCGAGAAGAAGGCTTGGTTCAGCTATGGTTTCGGTTCCTTGGCTATAAGCTTTACGTTATTGTTTAAGATATGCTATGGCCGATAATTAAGATGAGATTAAGAAAGACAGTCCTGCATGCGGAATGGCCGGACTGCTAGACTTGCATGTGACTACGGTTTCTTTGAAATTTTGCTCCTCTCTTGCTAAATTAAATATGAACTAAACAAATGAAATGAATGAGGTCTGGTTTTGTTTGATTAGCGATATCGGATGTTGGGAATGGGAGCAAATATATGAACATTGGACTGATACATTGCTTGAAAGCCTAGTTAACGGTTGTGATTGTAAATGGCAGACTTTGAATGTGATGTGGTCGATCAACATGCTGAAATTTTGAGATAATCACCTTAAACGAAAGGTATATTGGGTAACTACGGTTTAAACGATTAAAAGATGGAGTTTATTATAGGTATAAGAACGTTTGAGCTGGAACCTTGTTCTAAGATAGGATGAAGGAAAAATGAAACTTTATGTCATCTTGAAATTTTAGCTAATTGGTTGTAAAACTATGCTTATGAACATTTAAGAAATTTAAAACTAGAAAACTAATGAATTGTTACAAAACTTAAATCATAGGCAACTCAGAATTAATTTGTTTAAAACGGGAAGGATAAAAAGTTTATTTACTTTAATCTTAGAATATAGAGTAGAAAATGGTTTAATCGTAATGTGAATATTTATAGCTTATATTCTTGAAAAAAAATGTATATCCCTTGGTTAAAATGATCAATAAGTATTGAATATGTTATATCTTATTCTAAACTAAAACATGACTTTAATACGTTTAACGTATAAGGTAACAAATGATAAAATCAATAAGTATTAAAATGAAATGATGAATAAATATTGAGTATGTTATATTTGTATTTTAAGGTCAAACTTGATTTTAATAGTTTAACCAATAAGGTAGAATAAATATTGAATATATTATATATTATATTTTAAAGTCAAACCTAATTCAAATAATTTAAATAATGGGATAATAACTAATAAGTGAACATCTACAAATTGTATATTTACTTTGAAATTATACATTTATCTCAGGAAGTAACTGTGAGCCAG
>NC_040035.1:25703046-25810873 GCF_003713205.1 Coffea eugenioides
CTATTTAAATATTTTAGACTTAATTAATTAAGCATAAACTTGAATGCCTAAATCTTTAAATTCCAAAATTATTTTAGATTGGGTTTTGAAGTTTAATACTGATGATAGTCCATAGAAGATGCAGTAGTTATACCTAAAATTTATCTATTGAATATTCACTAAACCCATACTATATTTTAGTCCAAATATACTTGCCATTATTTTTTTTCTCTTTTGGACATGAATAACGGCCCAAGGTCCTAGGCCAAGTATTTCCTTATTTCTTCCGGTCCTAGCCCCATTCCCCTTCACACTTGGCCCAACATCCAGCTCAGCAAGCCCACACATATCCAACTACATCTTGACCCAAATCATTTCCTCCAGATTCGACCCACAAGAACCGATCCAACCCGATATGGTTCCTTACCCATTAGCCTAGCAGATGTCTCCTTCCTTAATTACCTTAACTGGAATTTTTTTTCTTTGGCCGGCCTTTTTGTTTGGCTTGATATGAGAAGAGGGTCTGATGACCCTCCTTTGCTCTTTTCTCTTTTTTTTTTCTTGTGTTGCTGAAGCTTGAAAAAAGAGAAAAAAAAAAAGAAAAAAAGGGAGTCGAGTCGACTCTTCTCCTTTTATTTTATTCTTCTTCTTTTAAACTTTCTAATAGAATTGAGGTGTAGACTCTATTCCATCCCTTAATTAAAATTTAACACACTATTCCTACTAATTCGGACATGAATTTTCTTAAATTTCTCATACAAGCATAAATATTACGTAATATACATATACATAAAATCTTTAAAATAATTCATGAAATTAATAAGACTTAAAAGAAAAACCTTTAACGTGCGTTCGAGACTTACAGGTCTAGACGCTTAGTTACCTGCTTATTCGACAACGACCTTTTCTTCTTCTTCTTCTCTATTCCTAAATGGTTCTTGTTCTAAAGGGAGGCAGATAATAAAAATTAGGAATGATGTTATTTCTTTTTGATAAGTGTTCTAAACTCTAATAACCATCCACTACTTGGTGGTTACGTGGGTTGAGGATTTTAAGTTACCCTATCTTATCTCCTCCTTAACCCCCAATTACACTTTAACCTCCAATGACACTTTAACCTACTCTACAAATATTTTTACTTTTACCCATAGAAAATTGTTACTTAATTAATGAGCAAAATAAAAATTGAATAGAAAAGATGGGTTTTATATTCTCCCCCCCTACAAAAAGTTTCATCCTCAAAACTTACGTACCTTGATCAAAATGATAAGGATATCTATTCCGCATGTCTTCCTCTAACTCTCACGTTGCTTCTCGCAATATATGGTTCGTCCATTGCACTTTCACATAGGGTATGGTTCTTCTCCTTAGAACTTGATTCTTCAGATCTACGATCCTCAAAGGGACTTCCTCCACTGACAAGTTCTTCCTCACCTCGATGAGTTGATTCTCCAAAATATAGCTTAGATCCGACGTATACTTCCTTAGTTGGGAGACATGAAAAACGTTATGTATCTTCGATAAAACTGGTAGGAAGGCCAGTCGATATGCTAAAAGTCCAACTCTTTCCAATATTTCGTAAGGTCCCACATCGTTTCTTCCAAATCTCATCACTCCCTTGGTGAGGGATAATTTCAAATATACCTTTTCTCCCGGTTGAAAATTCTAAAGGCCTTCTCTTTAAATCCGCTCAACTCTTGTTTCGGTCCTGAGCTACCTTTAGTTTTTCTCAAATAATCTTGATCTTCTCCAAGGTTCTTTCCACCAAATTGGAGTTAGTGATCAGCTTCTCACCTACTTCATCCCAATATAAGGGAGATCTATACTTTCAACATACAACGCCTCAAACGGTGCCATACCTATCCCGCTATGATAGCTATTATTATACGAGAATTGCATTCATTTCACCAACCTATCCCAACTATCCAAAAAGTCTAGAGTACAAGCTCGTAGCATGTCCTCCAGTATTTGTATGGTCCTTTCTGACTATCCATCTGTTTGGGGGTGGAAGGTGGTACTTAGTCTCAGATCAGTTCCCATAATCTCTTGGTAGGTCGATCAAAATCTATACATGAATCTAGAGTCCCAATCGGACACTATCTTCACTGGAACACTATGAAGACACACAATTTTCTTCATATACATCTTTACTAACCTCTCCATTATTAATCCATTCAATATTAGTAGGAAGTGGGCAGAGTTGGTTAGCCGATCGACTATAACCCATATGGCATCATTGTTCCTAATTGTTCGAGGCAAACCTACCACGAAATCCATTATCACATGGTCTCACTTTCATTATGGGATTTCTAAGGATTGCAATAAGCCGACAGGTCTCTAGTGCTTGGCCTTTATTTGTTGGCATACCAAGTACTTTGCCACATATTCTGTTATTTCTTGTTTTATCCCATTCCACTAGTAATTCATCTTCAAGTCTTAGTAAATTTTAGTCCCACCAGGGTGAGAATCTTGAATTGTGTGGCTTCTTTAGTAATTTCTGCTTCAATCCTTCATCCTTCGGCACACATAATCTACCCTTTTTCTACAAACCCCCGTTGTCCTTCAATTCAAACCTATCGAAAGGTTCAACTCTAACATTTTCCTTGATCTTAGTGAATCTATCATCCAAATGTTGTACTTCCTTAATCCTATCTATCAAGGTAGGTGCGACCATTAGGGCTAGCATCTTGGCAGTGGAGTCTACTATTTATAATTCAAAATTCTCTATTTGTTCCTCTGCTGTGGGTTCTCTTAATGCTCTCGACTTCCTACTAAGGGCATCTGCTACCTTATTTGCTTTGCTTGGGTGATAGCTGATTGTCAAATCATAATCTTTAATTAATTCTAACAACCTTCTGTGCCTCATATTCAACTTCTTTTGAGTAAACAGATACTTGAAACTTTTATGATCGGTAAAAACTTCACATTGCACCCTATACAAGTAATGGCTTCATATTTTCAAGGCAAAGACTACTGCCGCCAATTCCAAATCATGCGTTGGATAATTCTGCTCGTAGGGTTTCAATTGGCGGGAAGCATAAGCGATTACCTTCCCATTTTGCATCAAGACACATCCTAAACTATTTTTAGAGGCATCACTATAGATCACAAACCTTTCCATTCTAGAGGATAGGGTAAATATTGGGGTTGACACTAGTTTCTCCTTTAATTTCTGAAAACTCGTCTCACATTTATCTATCCATTCAAATTTTGCCCTCTTTTAAGTCAACTTAGTAAGAGGCATGGCAATGGTGGAGAATCCTTTCACAAATTTTCGATAATAGTATGCCAATCTACTTCAGTCACATTAGTGGGTCGTGGCCAATCTATGATTGTCTCGACTTTTTTTTGGATTAACTGACACCTCTTGGACTAATATCACATGTCCTAAGAATGTCACACGCTTCAACCAAAATTTACATTTACTAAACTTAATATACAATTTCTCCCTTCTTAATATCTCTAGAACTTCCTTAAGGTGAACTGCATGAGTTTCCTTATTTGGAGAGTATACTAGAATGTTATCAATAAATACCACAATAAAACGGCCTAGTTGTAGTTTGAACACCCTGTTCATCAAATTCATAAAGGCTGTTGGAGCATTGGTCAACCTGTAGGGCATTACTAAAAATTTATAGTGCCTGTACCTCGTACAAAATACACTTTTCTGGATATCTTCGGCTTTAATTTTCAATTGATGGTATTCAGATCTCAAATCTATTTTAAAGATTACCTTAACTCCCTTCAATTGGTCAAAAAAATCGTCTATCCAAGGAAAGGGATATTTGTTCTTTGTTGTGATTTAATTCAATTCTCTATAATCAATACATAATTTCATACTATTATCTTTCCTTTTCACAAAGAGTACTGGCGCACCTAAGGAGATACACTAGATGTAATGAATTTCTTATCCAATAATTACTGTAATTGCTTCTTGAGCTCTTTTAATTCTACAAGTACCATTCTATAGGAGGTCTTAAATATAGGAGTCATCTCCGGAATGGCATTTATTTCAAACTATACTTTCCTATCCGGAGATAGACCAGGAATGTCGTCCGGAAATACGTCAGGCAAATCTTTCACTACCAGAATCTTTTCTAACAGTGTTTCCTCCTTCTCCGTATCTACCACATAAGTTAAATATATCTCACACCATTTTCTTATTGCCCTATAAGTCTGGATAGCAGATAGAAGTGGTAGCTTATGGATTCTTCTAACACTGGTATTTTCATGAACAACACTTTTTTCCCCTACAATCACTCTGTGCAAAATATCTAGCCAATCAATTTATTCCTAAAATGACGTCAAAATTACTCATATTTATCTGTACTAGATCCACTTCTAATTTCCTATCTTCTAATTTCACATTATAGTTTGGATACTTAATATGAGTTATTAGTACTCTATTACTAGGAGCAGCCACTCGGTAGGGGTAGTCCGTCTATTCAGGAGACATACACAAGTACTTTACGAATTTCTTAACAATAAAGAAGTTACTAACTTTACAATCAAATAGCACATATGCAGACAGATAATTGATTAGAAGAGTATCTGTGACTACGTTGTCCGACGTCTCTGCCCCAATGTCAGTCATGACATGAACCCTCGCGTTAACCTTTGGCTTCTTATCAATTGAGTTGCCACTCCTATCTCCTTCTACCTTCTTATTTGGACAATTCATAACTCTATGCCCCATATTGCCCACACTCAAAACAAGCTCATGTCTCAAGTCAGCATTTTTTCGGTGCATCTTTGCACAAGTCTTACACTTGGAAAAGGTACTTCCTCCGGTTATCTTCGGAGGTGGCCCACGACTCTTCTTCACTAAGCGGAACCATCCGCCAGGCTTTAGTGTTCCTGACACTGCAAGCTTACTCTCTAGTCTAGACCTTTTATTCGTAACCTTCTTATCTAACCTTTCGCAATCTATCTCAACTTTAACACTGACGTCCAACACATCATTAAACGTTGAGGTGTAAAAGGTGTTCACCCTAGTTTGAATTCTACTCGACAATCCCCATATGAACTTATACTTCTTCATCTCCACATCCACTATTGTAGCTGGGACAAACCTTCCTAGCGTAGTGAATTTATTCGAATACTGCACTACAGATATTTTCGGTGTTTGTTTCAAATTTTCAAGCTGGTCTAATTTTTGCATCCTCATAGCAGGTGGAAAAAGTATTTCAAAAACTTCTCTCTAAATTTCATCCAATTTACCCATAGGACGATAGTAGGTTCCGGAGTTGCTCATCACTTATTGGCCTCCCCTACAAAAAAGGGTTTGATGATTTGGTGTTTCATCTCCTCCGGCACTTACAAAAGTGCAAAGTTATTTTTCTAATCATTTTTTTTCCAAATCTGGGTTAGGAGTCCCGTCAAAAGTGGGAACATAGACCCTTTTCATTTTCTAATAGTAGGATTGGGTTCCACTCTTTCCACGATTTTGAGATTGGACAGCTTGAATCTGTGCTAATTGTGTCTGAGCCTGTGCCTGCCCCTATAAAACCTGTGCTACCCCGATTAGTGCCGTCACTAATTCTGCAGGTAACATCACGTAGGTTGGTGTCCACTTGAGCCAGCCTATTGGTAATTCACGTTCTAGTCATTGTTCTCCTGATGTGGTTCTTGGTTATGGTTGCCATGGTCGTTCTCACCATGAGAATTGTCATTTGGATTTTTGCCATGCCTAGTATTTGGTGCCATTTCCCAAATCAAGTAGATGAGTTTCATATTAAAGTGAGTATTTTATTCTTATTTGTTATTATTATTATTATTATATATATTAATACGACACAATTAAAGTAATTTACTTGTATGTTTTATATACACTACCCCATAAGACAAAATTTAAACTAGAGAAATTTTATTCACCAACTCAATGTGGAAAGAAACAACTGACTTCTTACACATAAGAAATCAACATCCTACATATTCTAGAAATTCTAACGAATCTACTGTTCGAAATTCCTAATAGTGTCCTACGATTTGATAGATGAATTAATCAACATAAACAATCACCAAATCCTACGTACTAATGTTCTTAGAATAATATTCAATAGCAATAAAAATCTCTCCTAAACCGATTCTACTGCTCATCTGCTAGGGAGTCTGCATCCTCGACTCCTCCACCTCCTATACCATGCTCAGCGCCATCTTGATCCTCAACTCCATTTCCCATTGGGTGATTATCTATAGGCATGTACTCTAGGGGTTCTTTCTCAGGATCCTTCTCCGAGCCATTGTCTAACTCAGCGTCACTATCAGGCCACAAGTGGTCCTATCCAAACATCTGCGGTGTGAGTGGTGTGTGATCATCTATCCAATTAATCACGCACTGCTTCCTCTCTTTATATTTCATCGCTAAGTTATGGTGCTCCGCATCCCGATCTTGGAGTAAGGAAGTCACTTTTTCAAATCTCTCTGATACATATCGGCAAGTTCCCTCTGCACTTCTTTTTTCACTTTCAACTTATTGACCTCCTCCTGTAGATGGAGAAGCTCCTGACACAAGACTTCCTTACTCTGACTCATATGTTCCCTCGACACTATCAATGTAGAGATCCCGTGTGTTTGGTCAGTTATTCGATCAGCCAACACATGAGCCTTCCTAACTCTGTCTGTGGCTCGCTCTAACTCCTTGAGATGCAAGTCCCTATAGAACCTCAGCCTTTTCTTAAGGTGAGTCACATCACATATTGTCACATGAACTGAGCAGTTGCAATCCTAATTCTCTCCGTGTATTGGCTCAGCCATTTCTTACAAGGTCAAAAGGAACACCATTGGTAATGATTTCATCTTTCTCAAGGTACACGAATCTTTTCAAGCCTAATTTTTTAGTTGCTACTGATCATTTTCCTAACATGTGCTACCTCATGGCATTAATTGTAAACTAAGCTCTAATACGACTAAAAATATCACGCCCCTACCCCGCACGTGCCAGTCACGTGACATCCACTGTATCCCCAAGTCACGCTCAAGAGTACAAGGCAACATTAGCTAGACTAAAATTTAGAAAGTACTAAATAGTAGAACTAAATATGGTGCAGTACAAATCTCAAAGGAAAGATAGTCTATGAGTATCCAATAAGTTCGTACATTTATTTTCTCGATAAAATAACGAAAAAAGAAATTAAATAAAATTAATAGCCAAAAGCAGCTAGATTGCTAATTTCTATCTGCTCAAAACTAATAAAAATCATCCTCAGGGTCTTCAGCGTAAACCAACTCATACTCTTCAAAATCTGCAAAAATGGTAAAAATTCGATTGAACGACAAATCGCTCAATAAGTAGCGTCTACATCTCTGTTGGACCATAAAACCATCACTTTACATATACATATATATATATACATATACATTCAAATTACTTATACGCCATTCACATGCATAATTATTGAAAATAATGTTATTCGTAGAACAATCAATAATAATAAGTGATACAGCAATTTGTAAACATCTTATTCATAACTGTACATAAAAGTCATAGAGTCATAAACCAATTCATATCAGCTCATAAAAAGTACACGTGATGACTGGCTTTTGAGTATTCAGTTCAAAGATTAAACCTCTTCTAGGTGAAGGACCAATAGATTTCATAACTATCGATTGATCTTATTACATACATAGGTCAATTGGCCGGACTCTATACTGAACTGCCATAACCTTGTCAATCGGCCAAACTCTATACCAGGTTATCATGACCATTAGGCAGGGCTATAGCCCCTATCGTCTATTCCATGACTGTTTTGAGTTTTACTTGATACAAATTCATTTCACACGTCATATGCATAGTTCTTTGACTTTACAAAAGATACCATTCATTTTGAATATAATAACATATCAAAATGTTTCAAATAATTTACATAGTCCATCTTTATATAGCAAAAATAAAACTTGCATCACTACTCAAGTGAATCATTTATTCAAGTAAATTTCAAATTGATACATCAAAATAGGATTAGCAATAAAATTTCACTTTTAACTTTTGAAATCTCAAAAGGGTAAGTACCACTTATTTGGCTACTCCAGTAGGGCTAATTTAGATCTTTTAAACTTGTGTCGTACCAATGAAATGTATAGGTATCCTAATTTATTGTATTTTTTATAGATGTATAAATATACAAACTCTGAACAACTCTAAGATTCATGTTTAGACCATTTTATGAAACCTATAAGAGTTTTCTAAATTGGAAAGTTTCTATTTTCTAAAAGTTTCCTAGATTGGAGAGTTTCTCCTTTTTTCTTATGTAAAGTTTCCTATCTTAGAAATAATTTTTTCTAATCATATTTATTATCTTGACTATTAGTTTATTATATATTATTATTTTATTCATTATTATTGTTATTGTCCTTATCAACACTACTTTATTTTATTTTCATTCATATATATATATATATATATATATACATTGGTTAATTAGTTATTATTATCTTTTGTTCTATTTCCATTCTTGCACTTGTGTGTGTATTATTATTACTTATGTATATACATATGTATATTTATTTACTATTACAATTATTATCTTAACTTATTCCACTTGTATTTATATTTATATTTTATTTTCGTTTATATCCTTAATTTATTTCATCCATATTTATATTATTATTATTTTTTAAGTATTTCGTTTAACAATCTAAGACTTATCTTTCAGTGTATAAATTAATCTAATGAGGTTAGATTGAAATGTCTTAGATAAGCCTGAATGCCTAAATCTTTAAAACCCAAAATTATTTTAGGTTGGGTTTTGAAATTTAATACCCATGATAGTCCATAGAAGTTGGGTTACTTATACCTAAAATTTATCTATTGAATATTCACTAAACCCATACTATATTTCTGGTGCAAATATACTTGCCATTATTTTTTTCTCTTTCAGACATGAATAACAGCCCAAGGTCCTAGGCCAAGTATTTCCTCATTTCTTCCAGTCCTAGCCCTATGCCCCTTCACACTTGGCCCAACATCCAGCTCAGCAAGCCCACACATACCCAACTACATCTTGACCCAAATCATTTCCTCTAGATTTGACCTACAAGAACCGGCTCGACCCGACCCAATTCCTTACCCATTAGCCTAGCAGATGTGTTCTTCCCTAATTGCCTTAACTGAAAGTTTTTTTCTTTTTTTTCTTTGGCTGGCCTTTTGTTTGACTTAATATGAGAGAAGGGTCTGATGACCCTCCTCTGCTCTTTTTCGTGTTTTGTTCTTGCGTTGCTGAAGTTTCTAGCTTTAGCAACGACTCAACTCTCTTTTTTCGCATGCGTTGTAAGCTTCAGCAACGGTGCAACTCTTCTCCTTTTTATTTTTTTTTTCTTTTAAACTTTCCAACAGAACTGAGGTTTAGACTCTATTCCATCCCATAATTAAAATTTAACACACTAAACCTACTAATCCGAACATGAATCTTCCTAAATTTCTCATACAGGCATAAATATATCGTAATATACATATACTTAAAATTTTTAAAATAATTCATGAAATTGATAAGACTTGAAAGAAAAGGTTTCAACATGCGTTCGGGACTTACATGTCTAATTGTCTGCTTGTTCGACGGTGACGTCTTTTTCATCTTCTCTATTCCTAGATGGTTTTTGTTCTAAGGGAAGGCAGATAAAAAAAATTAGGAACAATGTTATTTCTTTTGGATAAGTGTTCTAAACCCTAATAATGACCCATTACTTGGTGGTTACGTGGATTGAGGATTTTAAGTTGCCCTATCTTATCTCCTCTTTAACCCTCAATTACCCTTTAACCTACTCTACAAATACTTTTACTTTTACCTGCAGAAAATTACCACTTAATTAATAAGCAAAATAAAAATTGAAAAGAAAACGTGGGTTCTACAATATCAATCCAAGATGGAGGTGATTTTTTGAGTTTATCATACTGGGATTTGGCTGTATTACTGAGGTTAGGGATGAAATCTACTACATAATTTAGGCAATCTAGAAATCTTTGGAGTTGCTATTTATTAAGAATTTAGTCAGGGAGTTTTTTAGCAAATTGGATTGATCTTTCAATTGAGGTAATGGTTACTTGGTGGATATAATGACCAAGAAACCTGATTTTTGTTTGGAATAGACTGATTTTTTTTAAGAAACTAGCTACATGGCCATTTTTCTTTGTAACATGGAAGATGTTTAGGTATTTGAAATGTTGATCAATGTTTTCTAAGAAGACTAGAACATCATTAATGTGGACAATGATAAAGTTGAATAAGGATTGAAAATTTTGTTCATGATCCTTTGAAACTTAAAATTCGCATTTTTGAGTCCAAAGGGCATGATATTCTATCCATAATGTTCGAACGGAATAGTGAAAGCCATTTTGTATCTATCAGAGGGATGGATTAGAATTTGTCAAAATCCTAATTTCATATCAAACTATGATAATATTTTAGCTAGGTATAACCATTGAATTTTCTATTTGGATTGGATTTCAAATCCATCTAAGGACCTCATTAAGTGCCTTGTAGTTGATCACCAGTCCTAGCACCCCTTATTCAAATTTTGGTTGGTTGTTGACATGGAATGTCGAGCAACTCTATGGTGACTTGCTAAGACTAATGTCCTTTTCTGATTGTAAATCATTTATCTTTTCTTGACAATGCTTCAAGAGTTCTTGATTCATCTGAATAGGTTTGGCCTTGGTTTGGGTATCTTTTTCATTGAAGTCCTTCTCATATGGGAGATAGACCATGTGCTATTATCGTTCCCAAAAGGCATATGGAATTTCAATATAGATTTCTTTCTGTATTTTTTATTACAGTGTTTAAATTTTTTGTTTGACGTCTGATCGTTGAAGCTGCTTTTCTATCCTTTTGAAGGAAATTTCTTCTTTCAAGAAATTGATTTGTTTTTCTCTATATGTCTGCTTTTCTTTGAGAGACAAATGGTTAAAGATTTTATGAGCTGGGGTTCTAAAGAAAGGAAGGAAAGTGTCTCCACATGTTTCCATAATGATCCCTTCATGGGTTGTTCGATGCCGAATAAGCGGAAAAAAGAATGTTGATCCAAAAATCACATGTTTGTCAAATCCTTGGCAAGAAGAAATGTTTTTGGGACGGACATGCCTAAAAACTGGACTTCTGGATTTTAGACTTCAAATTGAGTACTTAGTTTTAAGCCAATTACTCCCCAAAGTCTGTCCCTGGTTTTCTTCAAAATATTTCATTAAGATTAATGCCTTTTGGATACAACATAGGTCAGCACCTCTATCAAATAAGGCTTCTATTTCTAGGACGAAAGTCTTAGATAGTTACTGGTCTAGCTAATTTAGATAGAAATACGTTTAGGATGTCTATGTGGTTGTAGGTGTTGAGGAGTCTTGGATCTTTGACTAATGAGTTTGAAGTTGTTGAGGATTTACTCACGATTTGTTTAACTTGGTTCAGGTAGAATAATTTTTTCATAGGATAGGGAATATTTTCAATAATATCAAGAAGAAGATCCTACTCCTTATTTAATACACTAACTATTAGAAGCTCTTGTTGTTCCTCTTGCTCTTCATCTTCATCAGAGGAGGTTGAAGAAGTTAGAATATGATGCGAACATAGGACCCGATGGTTCATGTTCAAGTCATACAAGGCATTGGTCCATTAGAGTTCATCAAATCATCCATTGAAGTTGGCCAAATCTAGATCCCTTCCAGCACTTTAGTGTGTTTATGTTAGTTATTAAGTGTGTTGTTTGTGTTAAATTAATTCCAGCCGTGTGTTTAGTTAAATTCCAGCAATGTTACTTGGTTAACTAGAGTTAGCTTAGAGTTATTTGAGTTCATTGGTTAGAGACTAAATGGCTAGGTCATGTTGACCATAGTTGAGCCGAATTAGAGTTTGGGTATAGTTAAGTAAGTTCTAGTTTTGTTAGGTTTTTGAGTTTTATAAAAGCTATAAATAAGCCTTGTTCCAATGTTTTTTAATCAATGGAGATGACATAATTTCAAAACATCATTTCTTGAGAGTTGCTCTCGTAGCTCAACGAGCCTTTCTTGAACACTTAGAATCATCTAGTGATCATTCGACTTATAAATCAAGTTTACCATCCTTGATTGTTGGGCCTTCTAACGTTCCTAGGGTTCTCTATTTCATAGGATTGAGGGTCGAGATAGTATTGAGATTCCAATCATAGGGATTAAAGGGGTCCAAGTAGGAAAATTCCGCCAATTCCAAGCTTGTGATAATCACCATCAATCCGGGGTTTGTTGTCGCGAATTTCGTCATCAACAGGATTCTATCAGAATATGATCGTCTTTTAGTTGATTTGCATAGTCATTGTCTTGTTTTGATTCTCCACCACTTAACTCAATCACCAGATTAGGCAGCTAGTTTCATAACCTGTTCATCTAAGTTTAATGCCTTGGTTCTTTTGTTGAGTTTGCAGAATCTAGCAATATGCCCTAAATTATGACACTTATAGCAAACAGTATTGGGTAAGGCCAACTTAGTGTTCTAAGAAAGTTAAACTATAATAGGAAGAGGCAGTTATTTTTTTAGGTTTGTAAGAAATTTTCTCCTGATATGGAGATGAAGTGATTTTCTTGTGTTTGTAAGTAGAATGATTGGGTAGGGCTTCGTGTTTTTTTCTGGGTTTCATATGGTAACTTGGAAGACCAAATTGCTCACAGAAAGATTTTATATCCTGCATTCTTTGTGCTCTATCTTTAGCAAGTTGCCTCAGCATTTTATTTTATCTGCATACCTTCAAAGCAACTTATTGGATTGGACTTGTGAATTCTCCATAGGTGATTACTTCCTATGGGACTACTCCTTCATATTGGTTTCTGAGTTCATCTCGAACTAGGTCTCTTAAAGATTTTGAAAGACCATCCAAGAACTTCTTCTTCCAGTAGGCTTGATTTCTGCCTAACTTTGCATAAATTCTAATTAGGAATGTATTTTTATACCATTGAAAGTCTAAGAGGTTCTTGCATTTAAGATTGTTCAGCAACTCCAAGGATTTATCCCTAAATATTCTAGAATCTCCGATAAAAGTTCTTGTGATTGTAAAGATTAAGATTGCCACTACGTCTAATATGGTATCTCTGTCTCATAATATTAGTTTTCCTTCTTCGTCCAGTTTGATTGCTTCCAAAATATTATGCTTTTCTTTAGGAGTGAAGTATTCACCCGACCATCCTTTAAGTTCTTGAGTAAAGCTTGCTTCAAGAATGTGTATTGCAGTTTGATCTATTCATCCATGTGTGACTGTATGCCATGGCTACCATTGTAATCTATTGAAGGATTGTGATCATATTGTATTCAGAAACTCCATCTATGCTCCATTTATACATGTTTGCATTAGAGGCATTTTGCATGATGTTTGGTTTTTCTTCCATAAGGACATTTGGATAAGTAGCTCTAGAATAATATAGTTTTTGGGGTTTCTGTGACGCCCCCACTTCTCCCTAAGGCGAACTAAAGGGTATCCGCGGAACGCCTGCCCAGCTCTCGCCAGGACTCAAGCAATTTCCATTAAAGCTTATAACGCTACTAGAAGTCGATAACCAGAAAATATACATACAAATAGTGCGGAAGCGTTCAAGCTTAAAGATTTTAACAATAACCCAAACCTTACATCGGGTTTTCATAATACAGCCCAAAATATACAATAACCAAAAGTCTATATAAAAGAGTTGGAACCCTATTACATGAGTACACAAAAGAGAAATTCCTCCGAATCTCACTCCATGCACAAATCCTGTTAAGGAAAACAAATCTACAGGGTGAGCAAAACACTCGTGAGACCAAGAATACACATACAGGCACGTAGTTCAAGTAATACCCCCAAATTAATCAATTTACAACAATAACCATTCAATAAAGAGCACTTTACTGAAAAGTAAATAGAAACAATTCAAGAATATGGGAGCTCTCAGGAGCTATTTTCCACTTGCACGATCATGAACCTCCACACGTTGACACTCCGTCAACCGGGTAGGTTTAATTCGTAGAAACATCACTTACACTACCCCTTCTCAACCTTACATACCACACCAGGCCCGCAATACATTTATGAGGCGATACTTCAGCGAGTATGCCAAGCAAGACCTCTCAATAGGTCGAGTTTATGAAATCTCATGGTTCACTGAGGAGCTCGACCAAGCCCCTGCTGGCTCGAGTTCAAGGCTAGCCAATAAGAGAGTTCGGGCGTCCCCCACTTTTACACTTTTGTATCGAGGAGGTTCACTCCAACGACTTATGCAATCACAGCATAAATAATCACTTAAGCACTTCACATATATTCACTTAACCAATTACTTAAACAAGTAAGCACTTCACTTCACTAACTCAAGTTCACTTCGTTTAAATGAGAATGAGTGCGATAAAGTACACACTCGATTCAAAGGTTTAAAAGTCCAAATTTATATAACACTTATCAATTTGCAGATATTTCACATAATTTACACACTTGACACTCACCAGTATAAGCAATGAGGAAGAAATGTCCCTCGGAGCTTTAGGCGTTCACTGTGGGATCCTCTTGATGGTCCTCGTGTGCGCCTGAGCAAATAATAGTGAATTATCATTCACACATCCCAATTATCAAGGAAGATCGTGCACGAGTACAATCTAGGGGAAATTTCATGATAATGAACCTCAAGTACTCGTAAATCGAGGTTCAAGTAGAGTTTCTTAAAGTATAAGAGCAATCGAGTCTTTTGTCTTGGAAATCAAGCATAAACGTTCAAGTACTATCGAAGGAATAAGGAGTACTTGAAAAAAACTTCATTTCCTTGAAGTGCGGAAAATTTCAGTTTTTGATATGATATTTTGAAAAAATCGTATCTCACATTTCACATGTCAAAAATTGGAAAACTTGGTACCGTTGGAAACTTCTTCCAAGGTACTAAAAGTTCCTAGAATACACTTCTCTGAGATTTCAAATGGAAAACATTCAAAAATGAGCTCAAAATCGCTGTTTTGGTTCATAAGGCAGATTTAGGTTGGTTTTTGGCCAACTTTGAAATTTTGGCAAAATTCACTTGATTGGAAATAGCCTTTAAAATTTGGAAATCTACTAGAGTTGAAATCCAAGTTTACAACAAAACAAGCGGAACGAGAAACGGAGTTTTGAGCACTAAGATACGGCAACTCAAAGTTACCAAAATTCCCTTGTAAAATAAGGATTTTCCAAACTCGAGTCATGAACTTTGGTAATTTATTTGAGCCATGAAACGGCCTCGGAATAACACCATAATTAGCAGTATAATACTACCATATAAGGGTTATCCCTCTACCAAATTTCATGGAGGAATAACTTCGGAAAGGTAGTCAACCAAACAACCAAAGTTTCGAAAAATCCTAAGGCAAAACTGCCTTGATCTTTTTGTTTTCCATTCCAAACATTTGGCCAAGGAAAATCCTTCAAACATGATTCATTTGTGTAGGATAAGCCTAAGGAACATTCATGGTACATTTGGTAAGTGTTTTAATTCCAAGAAATTCAATTGGCAAGTCCACACCAAGTCTAGCATCAATTCTGTCCAAAATTTAGGGTTTTCAAGAACAGGGCAGGTTTCGTATTTTGATCAAAAATCACTCAATTCAACTCGGAATTAAGAATGGTTGGTGGCGTTGGAAAATAAATTCATAAAAATATAATTTCACAGAAGAAATCATTTTGAAATTCAGCTCACAACTAGCTCAAATTCAAGCCTCAAGTTGTAGCTTCTGAACTTCGTTCTAGGAAAACAGAGAAACAGGACAGTCATCTTTAAACTGTTGGTACGGGGTACTCGGGTGGAATTAGGGGTTACATTTTATACCGTTGGAAAGCTGGGAATATCTTATTTCAAATACCACTGACGCCACTTGATTTTGATGTCGGAGCACAGAGTTATGGCCGAAACAAGAAGGCTGTCTGAGCATTACGGGAAAATTTTTCCATGTTTGCTAGCTTCGTGAGATTAATCCATTTGACCAACCAAACCTCAACATTTTTCGATGAAACTTTATACACCATCTATAAAACATATAAACATCATATACAAGCAATTAAAACCTCAAAATTCCGCATAAAGAGGCACGATCATAACAGGGACAGAATTGAAAATTTTTCATCCATGCACTCCTTGAAGTTTATACTAGCTATGCACCATTAATCTACCAATTTGAGCACTAAATCAACATTAAATCCATCATCAAACATCATATCAGCCATCAACCCAAGAGTGGGAGTTCATAGAGCCCACATTCAAAATTTTCTATCAATTTAAAGCTGCCCATGAGAATCAAAGAGTTCATGAGTGTAATCTATCTTCCATAAATCAAGAATTAAGTGGTTGATCATTACTTACGTTTGTTGATGAGCTAAGCAGAAATTTCAGTCCTTCCCTTGGCCAAGAAAACCGTGGTTTGCAGCTCTCCTTTGTAGCTTAATGTAATCTCCAAGTATTAAGCTAAGTGTAGTTCAATTTTGGTTGAATTTGGTGAAGGTTTGCGCAAGATTTAGAGATAAAAGTTTGAGAAACTTTGAGTTGTTTTTGCAGCTGATGGTTCAGCCACCGTGAGAGGGAAAGAGAGAGTGTGTAGTGCTGAAATAAAGCTTCTAAAGTAAGCTTAAATGTGTGGCCACAATTCACCCGAAAGTCAACTCTCTCTCGCGCGTGTATGCGCGCATTTTTGGCTCGATTCCTCTCGAGTTTATTTCACTAGTGCACTAAACCTCCAATACACTTATTTTCATATGAATATTATTCACTCTTAATTGTCCTAAAATAATGGTCTAAAGTCCCTCAATTAAATCGCGCGTGTAAAAACGCGTATCTCTAAATTAAGCGCGTTAAAGCGAAACTTTCAAAAAATTCTTATAACGATAGTACTAATAACTATCACTTAAGTATTTAAACATAAAATACCTATCTTAAGTCCATTATATGAGTCTCCAATTTTCCCAACTTATGGTATTTCCAAACCAGCTAAAATCCCAAATCGCGTATTCACTATTTTCACTTAATGAGTTTCCAAAAATTAAATTTTTAAACGAGTCACTTTAAAAATATAACGATGCTATAAATCCATGTAATTAGGTCTAAAGAGGTTAGAAAATAATAATCAGAGTAAATGGGCAATTAAATATTTAAATAAACTCGAAATGGAATTTTAAAATAATAAAAATTTTGTGAGACATCACATCCTCTCCCCCTTAAGAAAATTTCATCCTCGAAATTTACCTTGATTGATGAACAGGTCTGAATACTTTTCTCGAATTGCTTCCTCGACTTACCAAGTCGCTTCCTCTAGACCGTGGTTCCTCCAAAGAATTTTCACCAACGGTATCTATTTATTTCTCAATTTTTTCACCTTCCTATCCAAAAGTTTCACCGGTTTCTCCTCATAGGTCAGGGTTTCATCAATTTCAATACTCTCCGGTTGCAAAATGTGAGAAGGGTCTGGATGGTACTTCTTAAGCATAGATACATGGAACACATTATGAACTCGGGATAAACTCGGCGGCAACTCCAACTTGTATGCCACATTCCCCACACGTTGGATAATCTTATAAGGTCCTACATACCTCGGTTGTAACTTCTTTCCTTTCCCAGACATCAAGCTCGCTTTCAGCGGTGTGATTTTAAGAAACACTAAATCTCCAACTGAAAATTCCAAATCCTTCCTCCGATTATCTGCATAGCTCTTCTGACGACTCTGCGCGGTTTGAATCCTTTGACGTACCAATTTTACCTTCTCATTCGCTTCCTCAATCCAGGGCACTGTGGTCGGGTCTAAGATCTTCCGTTCACCTACTTCATCCCAACAGATTGGAGACCTACATTTTCGACCATAGAGCGCTTCATACAGAGCCATTTGTATAGAGGAGTGAAAACTATTATTATAGGCAAATTCCACAAGAGTCAAAAACTTACTCCAACTTTTCCCAAAATCCAAAACACAAGTCCTCAACATATCCTCAAGAGTTTGGATTGTCCTCTCAGATTGTCCATCGGTCTGAGGATGATAAGTGGTACTGAAATTCAATTTAGTCCCTAACACCTCTTGCATCTTTTGCCAAAACCTTGATACTAATCTCGGGTCTCTATCAGACACAATACTCACAAGAATTCCATGTAACCTGATGATTTCATCCATGTACAACTTAGCTAGATTCTCCAATGGGTACTTCAGATTAATCGGCAAAAAATGAGCCGATTTGGTCAGTCTATCTACTATTATCCAAATAACATCATGGCCCCTTTGTGTCCTAGGTAAATCCGATACAAAATTCATAGTAATATTTTTTCATTTCCATTCAGGTATCTCTAGGGGTTGCAAAAGTCCCGATGATTTTTGATGTTCGGCCTTAACCTATTGACAAACTAAGCAAGTCTGAATAAATTGGGCAATTTCTCTCTTCATATTCTCCCACCAATATAGACTCTTCAAGTCTTGGTATATTTTATTTCCTCCACGATGTACCGTAAACTTCGATCGGTGTGCCTCTTCTAAAATCTCCTTCTTAAGTTCCTCATCGTTTGGCACCACTATCCGATTCCGAAACTTCAAAATACCATTCGATCCCAGGTTAAAATCCGACTTTTCTCCTTTTTCAACTTTTTCTGACCATTTCTGCACTTCAGTGTCCTTTTCTTGAGATCCTTTGATACGTTCCAACAAGGTGGAATTCACTACAATATTTCCCAAAATTACTTTCCTCGGTTCCAGTTGAGGATTCCAATAGCTAACCGTTTCCAACAAATGAAGTTCCTTAATCATCAACCCCGCCATTTGCACTTGACGACTCAAAGTATCGGCCACTACATTAGCCTTTCCTGGATGGTACTTGATCGCGCAGTCATAGTCTTCCAAAAATTCCCTCCATCTACGCAGCCTCAAATTCAGCTCCTTTTGAGAAAATAAGTACTTAAGGCTTTTGTGGTCTGTAAAAACCTCAAATGTCACTCCGTACAGATAATGTCTCCATTTCTTCAAAGCAAAGACCACAACCGCTAACTCCAAGTCATGAGTCGGGTAATTCCCTTCATGCGGTTTCAATTTCCTAGAGGCATATGCTATCACTTTGTCATTTTGCATTAAAACGCATCCCAATCCTTCCCTAGATGCATCTGTGTACACAACAAAACTATCATTCCCATTGGGTAGAGCTAACACTGGGGCTTTGGTTAAACGTCTTTTCAATTCCTGGAAACTCTCTTTGCACTTAGGACTCCAAATAAACTTTCCATTTTTCTTGGTCAACTCAGTCATGGGTCCAGCAATTTTTGAAAAATCCTGGATAAATCTCCGGTAATACCCCACTAATCCAATAAAACTCCGAACCTCGGTAGGATTTTTCGGTCGTTTCCATTTCGAAACAGCTTTAACTTTAGCTGGATCCACTTTAATCCCATCCTTAGAAATTATGTGTCCCAAGAAAGTCACTTCTTTTAACCAAAACTCACACTTGCTAAACTTAGCATATAACTGGTGTTCCCTCAGGGTTTGTAAAACAATCCTCAAATGTTTCTCATGATCTTTTACATTCTTAGAATACACTAAAATGTCATCAATGAAGACCACCACAAATTGATCTAGATAAGGCTTAAAAACCCTATGCATTAGATCCATGAAAGCTGCAGGAGCATTAGTTAACCCAAATGGCATCACTGCAAATTCAAAGTGTCCGTACCTCGAGTTAAAAGCAGTCTTGGGTATGTCTTTCTCCAAAATCCTCAATTAGTAATAACCCTGTCTCAAATCCAACTTCGAAAATGCTACCGCCTCTTGCAATTGGTCAAACAATTCATCAATGTGGGGCAATGGGTACTTATTCTTAATTGTGACATCATTCAAACCTCTATAGTCCATACATAATCTTAAACTCCCATCCTTTTTCTTTACGAACAAAATCGGGGCTCCCCACGGGGAATCACTCTCTTTTATAAAATCCCTTTCCAACAAGTCCTGCAGTTGCAATTTCAACTCCTTCAATTCTGCTGGAGCCATTCGATATGGCATTTTCGAGATAGGTGTCACTCCCGGAATTACATCAATCTTAAAAGCTATTTCCCGTTGCGGGGGTAAAGACTCTAACTCTTCAGGAAAAACATCTGGAAAGTCTTTCACTACAGGCACGTCTTCCAAACTCACCTTATCACTAGGGGTGAAATAAGAAAAGCCAAATACCCTTGAGTTCCTTTGCTTAAAAATTTTCTAACTCGAATCCCTGAGATAAGTGCAGACGAAGCCAATTTACCCCTTACATCCAACTTTAGGGTTGTCTCCCCTGGAATGCACAATTCTACAATCTTTGTTCGGCAGTTTAACTGGGCATTATAACGGGTTAGCCAATCCATTCCTAAAATCACATCATATCCCTTAATTGCTAAACTTATCAGGTCGGCCAATAATTTTCGCTCCCCAACATAGACTTCACAGTCTCTATACACCAGGTTAGCAATTAAACTTTGATTTCCAATGGGTGTTTTAACCTCCAAATCATACGGTAACTTAATTGGTTTCAAATCTATCCCATTCATAAAATTAGGATTTACAAAAGAATGTGTTGCACCCGGATCAATTAAAACTCTAGCTAAACGATGAAAGATCGGAATTGTACCTTCAACCACTTCAGTCGCTTCAGGAATTTGTTGATAATCCAGTGCATAAACCCTAGCCGGTACTTTCGGTCGATTTCCTCCGGCACTGGTCTGCTTAGAGGTTGATTTTTCTGGTCTCTGAGGGTTACCTCCCAACTTTGGTGCCTTTGGACAACCTGCGAGTTGGTGATCAATACTCCCGCAATAGAGGCATTTCCCTAACTTCCTCCAGCAGTCACTCTCAGAGTGGTTAGATTTACCACAGTATCCACAAGTAACTTGAGGAGTCACAGCCGAACCAGTGGAAGGCGCCCCTCTAGCCTGAGCCGGTCCACTGCGACCTCCTCTGGATAAAGCTCCCCTAGAAGCTCCAGTGGCCCTTATTCCTCCCATTCCTCTTCCCATCTTGGAAGGGTGTGCACTTTTACTAGCCTGCCCAGACGCAGAGCTAGAAAAATTCTTCTTTCTATTGTGAAAGTCCCTCACTTGCAGTCTTGCACTTTCAACCCTTTGCGCCTTTTCTAAAGCCTCAGTAAAAGTAGAAATTTGGGCTGCAGCCAACCCCTCCTGAATTTCCACAATAAGTCCCTGTATAAACCGTCTAATCCTCTTCCGTTCATTGACTACCAGTTCAGGAGCGTACTTAGAAAGTTTAGTAAATTTCCCTTCATACTCTGCCACACTAAGGGTCCCTTGTTTTAATTTGATAAATTCATCCTCTCTCTTTTCTTGAATCAAGGGTGGAAGAAATTTTTCAGTAAACTCCCTCGTGAAATTCTCCCAAATCCAAGGGGTTTGAGTTCTTTCCCATTTTCCTTTTATCAGATCCCACCAAGCACGGGCTACTCCCTCAAATTGAAAGGTAGCAAAATTCACTCGCTTATCCTCAGTATAGTCTAGGGCGGCGAATATGTTGGTCATCCTCTCTAACCAATTCTCTGCTATTTCAGGATCGGGTTCTCCAAGAAACTTAGGCGGATTGAACTTTAAGAACCTCTCTAAGGCTCTATCCTCTCCTCTTTCCTGACCCCCAGGTTGATTGAACGGTTCAGGGCCTTGTCTATCAGCTAAGCGCTCTAAGATATCAGTCATCCTATTAATGGCAGTAGCCACTTGATTACCCTCAATATTTTCCTGACCTTGGGTCGGTCCAGTTGCCGATCCCTAGTCATCCCTTTGAGGTTGGGCCTGTCTAGTCCCTCGACCACGGCCTCGACCACGGCCTCGACCACCTCTTAGTCCTTCCATAATCTAGGCGTGCCTAGTGCAAGAAATAAATCAATTATGCAATGCAAAGTAGAAAGCAAGAACCAATCAAGGAAACATTAAAAATAACAATAATTTACATTCATTAGCATATCAAATTCATATAATTAGCAAGTCACGGGGTAGTCACAAAAATATAGCACACAGGTGCCACAAGAGTACTTTTAGTGACAGAAGACTAAAGTAAAAGCAAGTGCTTCAAAAGTAAGCCACACAGTCATGCAAGATACAATGGCCTCAGCACTTAGCATCACCCCTGCTAATTCTAGCTGTACTAGTCAAAAGGGTCAAAAGAAAGGTCAATCAATCTAGACCTAGTCCACAGTAGGACTATCAGGAGGAATCTCCTCCTCAGGATCCTCCTCCTCCTCAGGGCTCTGGACTACCTCCATCGCCTCATCCACTAGCCTAGTAGCATCAGTCAAGATATCGGAAGCCCGACTACGGACCTCCTCTCTCAGTCTAGTAAGTCGAGCCCTAGTACTCAGAAGCTCCTCACGCACCACAGCAGATGTGGCCACCTCACCCTCGAGTACCTCCTCGAGCTCCACAATCCTCTCTCCCTGAGTGCTAACCATCTGTCTAAATTCATCCACCTCAGCTTGTAAATCCCGATTAAGATCTACTAACTGACGACGCTCGTCGTCCAAAGCAAGCACGAGGTGGTTCGAGTAGGCAAAGGTCACCCTACACGAACATCGGGGATATCTGTCAGATGGGGAATAGCATACTCGAGCTCCTCCAACTAGAGCTCGGTAGAAGATAGTCCTGGGAGGCACTACAGGACCATTCGCATGGCCATTCCTGTCAGCTGCTGGAACTCCATTTCCGTTTTCCATCCCTGCAAAATAATAGCACTTTTCGGGTTAGAAATTAAATCACTATCCAATTCGGATGTCGTTTATGCATGTCTAACCCAATCATTAGTATGCCCCAAATACCTTTTAGGGTATAACTTAATTATCCGGTCTCGGATCTTAAGGGTAGAGTATCTAATATGTCTCCCATATAGATCTCTAACCTAGCGCTCTGATACCAACTGTGACGCCCCCACTTCTCCCTAAGGCGAACCAAAGGGTATCCGCGGAACGCCTGCCCAACTCTCGGCAGGACTCAAGCAATTTCCATTCAAGCTTATAACGATACTAGAAGTCGATAACCAGAAAATATACATACAAATAGTGCGGAAGCGTTCAAAATTAAAGATTTTAACAATCACCCAAACCTTACATCGGGTTTCCATAATACAGCCCAAAATATACAATAACCAAAAGTCTAGATAAAAGAGTTGGAACCCTATTACATGAGTACACAAAAGAGAAATTCCTTCGAATCTCACTCCAAGCACAAATCCTGTTAAGGAAAACAAATCTACAGGGTGAGCAAAACGCTCGTGAGGCCAAGAATACACATACACCCCTAAATTAATCAATTTACAACAATAACCATTCAATAAAGAGCACTTTACTGAAAAGTAAACAGAAACAATTCAAGGATATGGGAGCTCTCAGGAGCTATTTTCCACTTGCACGATCATGAACCTCCACGCGTTGACACTCCGTCAACCGGGTAGGTTTAATCCTTAGAAACATCACTTACACTTCCTCTTCTCAACCTTACATACCACACCGGGCCCGCAATACATTTATGAGGCGATACTTCAGCGAGTATGCCAAGCAAGACCTCTCAATAGGTCGAGTTTATGAAATCTCATGGTTCACTGAGGAGCTCGACCAAGCCCCTGCTGGCTCGAGTCCAAGGCTAGCCAATAAGAGAGTTTGGGCATCCCCCACTTTTACACTTTTGTATCGAGGAGGTTCACTCCAACGACTTATGCAATCACAGCATAAATAATCACTTAAGCACTTCACATATATTCACTTAACCAATTACTTAAACAAGTAAGCACTTCACTTCACTAACTCAAGTTCACTTCGTTTAAATGAGGATGAGTGCGATAAAGTACACACTCGACTCAAAGGTTTAAAAGTCCAAATTTATATAACACTTATCAATTTGCAGATATTTCACATAATTCACACACTTTACACTCACCAATATAAGCAATGAGGAAGAAATGTCCCTCGGAGCTTTAGACGTTCACTGTGGAATTCTCTTGAAGGTCCTCGTGTGCGCCTGAGCAAATAATAGTGAATTATCATTCACACATCCCAATTATCAAGGAAGATCGTGCACGAGTACAATCTAGGGGAAATTTCATGATAATGAACCTCAATTACTCGTAAATCGAGGTTCAAGTAGAGTTTCTTAAAGTATAAGAGCAATCGAGTCTTTTGTCTTGAAAATCAAGCATAAACGTTCAAGTACTATCGAAGGAATAAGGAGTACTTGAAAAAAACTTCATTTCCTTGATGTGCGGAAAATTTCAGTTTTTGATATGATATTTTGAAAAAATCGTATCTCACATTTCACATGTCGAAAATTGAAAAACTTGGTACCGTTGGAAACTTCTTCCAAGGTACTAAAAGTTCCTAGAATACACTTTTCTAAGATTCCAAATGGAAAACATTCAAAAATGAGCTCAAAGTCGTTGTTTTGGTTCATAAGGCAGATTTAGGTTGGTTTTTGGCCAACTTTGAAATTTCGGCAAAATTCACTTGATTGGAACTAGCCTTTGAAATTTGGAACTCTACTAGAGTTGCTATCCAAGTTTACAACAAAATAAGTGGAACGAGAAACGGAGTTTTGAGCACAAAGATACGGCAACTCAAAGTTACCAAAATTTCCTTGTGAAATAAGGATTTTCCAAACTCGAGTCATGAACTTTGGTAATTTATTTGAGCCATGAAACGGCCTCGGAATAACACCATAATTAGCAGTATAATACTACCATATAAGAGTTGTCCCTCTACCAAATTTTATGGAGAAACAACTTCGGAAAGGTAGTCAACCAAACAACCAAAGTTTCGAAAAATCCTAAGGCAAAACTGTCTTGAGCTTTTTGTTTTCCATTCCAAACATTTGGCCAAGGAAAATCCTTCAAACATGGTTCATTTGTGTAGGATAAGCCTAAGGAACATTCATGGTACAGTTGGTAAGTGTTTTAACTCCAAGAAATTCAATTGGCAAGTCCACACCAAGTCTAGCATCAATTCTGTCCAAAATTTAGGGTTTTCAAGAACAGGGCAGGTTTCGTATTTTGATCACAAATCACTCAATTCAACTCGGAATTAAGAATGGTTGGTGGCGTTGGAAAATAAATTCATAAAAATATAATTTCACAGAAGAAATCGTTCTGAAATTCAGCTCACAACTAGCTCAAATTCGAGCCTTAAGTTGTAGCTTCTGAACTTCATTCTAGGAAAACAGAGAAACAGGACAGTCATCTTTAAATGGTTGGTACGGGGTACTCGGGTGGAATTAGGGGGTTGTATTTTATACCGTTGGAAAGTTGGGAATGTCTAGTTTGGACCACTGATCTTGACGAATCACAGAGTTATGGCCGAAACAAGAAGGCTGTCTGAGCATTACGGGAAAATTTTTCCAGGTTTGCTAGCTTCGTGAGATTAATCCATTTGACCAACCAAACCTCAATATTTTTTGATGAAACTTTATACACCATCTATACAACATATAAACATCATATACAAGCCATTAAAACTCAAAATTCCCCATAAAGAGGCACGATCATAACAGGGGCAGAATTGGAAATTTTTCATCCATGCACTCCTTGAAGTTTATACTAGCTATGCAACATTAATCTACCAATTTGAGCACTAAATCAACATTAAATCCATCATCAAACATCATATCAGCCATCAACCCAAGAGTGGGAGTTCATAGAGCCCACATTCAAAATTTTCTATCAATTTAAAGCTGCCCATGAGAATCCAAGAGCTCATGAGTGTAATCTATCTTCCATAAATCAAGAATTAAGTGGTTGATCATTACTTACGTTTGTTGATGAGCTAAGCAGAAATTTTGGTCCTTCCCTTGGCCAAGAAAACCGTGGTTTGCAGCTCTCCTTTGTAGCTTAATGTGATCTCCAAGTATTAAGCTAAGTGTAGTTCAATTTTGGTTGAATTTGGTAAAGGTTTGTGCAAGATTTGGAGATGAAAATTTGAGAAACTTTGAGTTGTTTTTGCAGCTGATGGTTCGGCCAAAGTGAGAGGGAAAGAGAGAGTGTGTAGTGCTGAAATAAAGCTTCTAAAGTAAGCTTAAATGTGTGGCCACAATTCACCCGAAAGTCCACTCTCTCTCGCGCGTGTACGCTCGCATTTTGGGCTCGATTCCTCTCGAGTTTATTTCACTAGTGCACTAAACCTCCAATACACTTATTTTCATATGAATATTATTCACTCTTAATTGTCCCAAAATAATGGTGTAAAGTCCATCAATTAATCGCGCGTGTGAAAACGCGTATTTCTAATTCAAGCGCGATAAAGCGAAACTTCCAAGAAATTCTTATAACGATAGTACTAATAACTATCACTTAAGTATTTAAACATAAAATACCTATCTTAAGTCCATTATACGAGTCTCCAATTTTCCCAACTTATGGTATTTCCAAACCAGCTAAAATCCCAAATCGCGTATTCACTATTTTCACTTAATGAGCTTCCAAAAATTAAATTTTTAAACGAGTTACTTTAAAAATATAACGAAACTATAAATCCATGTAATTAGGTCTAAAGAGGTTAGAAAATAATAATCAGAGTAAATGGGCAATTAAATATTTAAATAAACTCGAAATGAAAATTTAAAATAATAAAAATTTGTGAGACATCACAGAAACCAACTCCCACAGTTGAAATTCCCCCTCCTATTACGAGGAGAACTGTTGAATCTATACTCCATGAGAGCTAGGATGTAAATGGCTTGGAAAGTGGTACACATGGAGGTGGTCAACATGATGCCCAAGCTAAAAAACAATCACAGGCAACTGATGGAGCATCTGGTGGTAGCAAGAGAGCCAAGAAAAAGTATGCTAGAAAAACAACAAGAGGGAGAAGAAAGTGGACAGCAAGAGGGGAGAAGACATTATCAGCACAGGCTGACCATAACACATCTTCACAGGCTACTCAAAATACATCACAGGCAGTTGCTAAAGAAATGGAAGAAGCTGATGATAAAGATGTGTTGCATGACAACATAATGGAAGATGACCTGCATAGCACTGATGGTTCTTCTGATGAAGATGATGAAGTGCTGAAGGGAATATAATATGTTGACTTCAATGTTGAAAAGGACATGAGAAATCCACATTTCCAGGTTGGGATGCGATTTGCATCATCAACTGAGTTCAAGGCCGCAATCTAGAATTATTCTATTGCTAATAGCAGACCTGTTTGGTACTACACTAATGAAGAACTCAGAGTAAGGGTAAGGTGCAAGGATCCATGTAACTGGGAGTGTTATGCTTCTCAAGAGAAGGCACTTGGGCCGAATGATTTGGTCATTAAGACCCTTTATGATGTACATGAAAACTGCAATCATGCCTGAAAAAATAAAATGGTGACTGCTAAATGGGTTGCTGAGAGATACAAGGACAGAATTAGGGCCAATATGAACATTCCAGTCCATTCTTTGAGGCAAACAGTGTATGAGGAGTACAAGATACAAATATCAAAAATAATAGCTAGAAATGCTAGAGGTATAGCTGTTGACAAAATCAAAGGTTGTGCAGTTGAATAGTATAAGCATATATGGGAATATTGTGAGGAGATTAAGAAGACTCACACTAATTCTGCCATGGTAGTTGAGTTCACTCCATATAGAGATCCAGGTTCGAATCCTAGGTTCATGAAGCTGTACTGTTGTTTTGGTGCATTAAAAGAAGGATTCAAAATGTGTAGACTTGTGATTGGACTTGATGGCTGCCATATAAAAGGCCCTTACCCTGGTCAACTTTTATCAGCAGTAGCAGTTGATCCCAACAATGGTTGGTAGCCTATTGCTTGGACCATAGTGGAGAAGGAAGCTATAGTCCAGTGGAAATGGTTCGTACAACTTCTCCAAGTAGATCTGGAAATAGATAAACAGTATCACTACACTTTCATCTCTGATCAACAAAAGGTAAGGATCTTATTATCCATCATTTGGTGTGAGGCTTGTGGCTACTTGAAGCAATAATTCATTTCTTTTTGGTGCAGAGATTGGACAGAGCATTATCCGAGGTGCTACCCAACTCTGAGTATAGATACTGTGTGCAGCACATGTATCGAAATTTCAAGAAGAAACATCCTGGAAAGGCACTTAAAGGGATGTTATGGTCAACAGTTAGGAGCAGCACAATTGAGATATATAAGAAAGCTGATGAGGACTTGAAAGAGTATGATAGTGAAGCATACAAGTGGATGGAGAAGGCTCCTCATCCGATGCATTGGTGTAAGGCTTACCTTTCTCCTCACACTAAATGTGACATGATTGTCAATAATCTATGCGAGTCTTTCAATTCACGTATACTAGAGGCCAGGAATAAACCAATTATATCTTTATTGCAGAAGGCTAGAGAACTGATGATGGAAAGAATTCAAAAAAGAAAGGTTGCCATGACAAGATATCCACACTCAACTGGTCCTTTGATTAGAAAAATTATTGATGACAGAATTGAAGAGTCTTTCCAATGGTTCCCACAATTCAATGGGATTGATGGTTCTCAGGTAAAGTGCCCAAGGAATTCCCAGTTTGCTGTGAATTTGAAAAAGAAGAGTTGCACTTGTCGAATTTGGGAATTATCTAGTTTACCTTGTACCCATGCCATTGCAGCAATTAAGCAAACTGAGAATGATCCACATGAAATGATTGCGGAATGTCACTACAAAAGGTTATTTTTACAGGTTTATAATAATGTCTTGCAACCCATCAATAGCCAACTACTGTGGCCTGAGTCCAGCACTCTTCAACTCGATCTTCCAATTTCCACTTTCCAACTTGGGAGGCCAAAAAAGGCAAGGAAATGAGACAAGACAGAGGGGAAGAACCATGGAAGAAAGCTTAGAAAAAAATGTCACTATGCATTGCAGAAATGTGTTAAAACAGGGCACAATGCTGCAACATGCAAAGAGGTGACTGAGCACCAAAAATCTGGTCAGCCAAAGAAGAACAAACAACCTGTGAGGATACAAACAACTTGTATTCTAAATGTCTTACATGTAGTCTCTAATCAATTCAACTTCTATTTGTACAAGGTTTCAAGAAGAAAACAGCAAGCAAAAGTAGTCTAGTCACATGGTTTAGAGACCCAACGGCAACAGCAATAGCAACAGCAAACTCCATTAGCTAACCAACCAAGCCAACCAATCGCATCTGCGACTCAGCAATCAGATCTAATGTCCCAACACCCAACTCCACCACTTCAGCAATCAATACCAGTAGCCACCTATTTCAACAGCCAATACCAGTAGTTCAGCAACCAAATCCAGCAGCTACAAGTTCTAGATATGGCATGAAATTCAACAGAAATGGTAAACAGCCCTTGACTAATGCTGACAAAAGGATGATTAACGCTAATTATGCCTATTTGGGAAAGGAACCACCCTTCAAGGTTGGCAGGTGGAAGGGTAGAAGAGGTGCAAATGCTGGTAGATCTAGATCTACAAGAGGCAGAGATGCAGCTGCAAGTTAGATGGGATTGGATAGAGTTTTAGAGATGTTGATGATGTTGACTGATATGTACATACGACTTAACTTTTGACTTATAATAGTTTATTTAAGTGGGGCTGTTAAAATAGATGCATTAAAGTTTAAGGGATCCGCTTCATGTTAATAGTGGATGGCTTTTGTTTTGTTATGGTGGATGCCTTTTATTTTTTATCCACTGTCTTTTTGCATGTTCAAAAGAAAGCTGTGTAATTCTGCAAATTGGAAACTTTTTGGTCTGTTATTGCTACAGACATTACCACCAAAAGCTGCATCCACTCAACCTTACTACTCCCATATTTTCACAATCACCCAACAACATTAACTATCCCTTGATGGCCAACATATGGTCACTCTTAATAACAGTCTTCAAATAGCAGCAGAGACAATACAGCAATACAAAAACCCATGTACCGAGAAGAGCTCTTAGGAGATAGTGCTTTTTGGTCTTGTGTTTTTCCACTTCACTCTCCAATTTTGAAACTTTAAGTTCCAATTTTTGAGCTTTAATTTCCCATCTTCTTGTTGAAGTTTCTAGTTCCTCCATACTACTTTCCATTCTATTCATTCTTTGCAGCAAACCGGGGATCACTTAAGTTGATCTTTCACACATTGTTGGATCATACCATTCCCAAAAAGTCACATCCTCATCTTGCAATTTACATTTTCCAAGACTAAATTCTCTTGTTATAACATCTCCATTACAAATCTAACATCTTACCTCTCCTAAAGTGCAGACCACATATCTTCTTGTTGGGTTCCAATTTGTCCATGAGGTCTTCATCGTTGCTGTTAATCCGCAGGAGCATCTAGGTATGGGTTCAGGAGAGCGTCTCGACATTCTTTGGCTTCTTCGATTTCTGATTGATGATTTAGGGCTCCCAATTGAGTCCCTATTTTTTACTCCACAAAAGACCAGACACACTAAACCAAGATTTTCCCTTCCCTTCTCTTCGATGGTTTAATGAAAATTGAGGTAAACGGTCAGTAAATTATTAGACAAAATTGCCCCTACACTTTGCCACGTGTAATGCTAATTTCAGAAATTAAGAGTCATTACCGACGAAATGGTCACATATTTATTGATTAAGTTGTTTAGTGGCCAATTATTGATGAACAATAGTTCGATGGTCAAAATATGATCTGGACAATAGTTCAGTGGCCGTTGAAGTTTTTTACCCTTCTTTAGAATATAGCTCCTTTAAAAAAAAAATCCATCAAATATTACTCCTTAGAATGCATGTATCCACCTGTACCCGTTGTGCGACGAGAAATATTTAATAGATTTTTTTTTAAAGTAGCCATGGTTTAAGGAATTCGCCAAGAGCCGTTTAGAATTGGAATTCAGCAATAGAAACCATGATGTAGCTTAAATTAGACCACAAGGTCTATATGTGGGGTCATAGTCCGGGTTTATCCAAATATTTGCCCTACAATTGTAGTCCAAGAAGTGCGCCCAAGCAAATTTTTTTCGTCTTACTTTCTATTTTATAATGTCTTAAAATATTTATTCGATTGAAAAAATTAAAGTATCTTTTAGATTCTCATTTTGATACAGTTCCTTCATCTAATCATATGCATGTTATCATTTAAATTTAAATTTTAAATTTATGAGAATAAAATTAAAAAAAGAAACACAAATATCAGAATCAAATTACTATTTTTAAAAGATTGGATTCCCGAAACTAAATAATTAGAATTCGTACCGTACCGATCACGTTAAAGTTATCTCAATAATGGCTGTCATAGTCATAGTGTACCTACCACGTGAAAGTTAATAAAATATCAGATGAGAGTCATGAGACAAGTCTTCTTGTCAACAAACTCTTATTCATCCCGTCGGCGGAGAAATAGAGTGATGATGGAGGGAGAGACGCGTAATAACACGAGCAAAGTGCTGCAGTTTGTGGTTAAAAAATTAACTGGCTCGTCAAAGACGCACAACGCGCCTGGCAAGGAGTGTGGCCCTTAAACATGTAAACTAAACAAACTAATAACCATTAGATAACATTAATTAAAATTAATTCAAAATAAAATAATTCAAAATCCTGGAGATAAAAATGTGTGTTAGAAATTGTGTTTGTGATGTAAGCAAATAATTTTTGACTAAATAATGGCTATTGAAACACACTTAATACCCTTGTTTTATGCAAAACACTATTCACTTCCTCGTGATTATTAACTCGTATTGATCTACAACTGACAGCTCATTCTGGAAGATCTAAGTTGATTGTCAAGTACTTTTTTTTTACTATAACGATAACATTTATATAACATAATCTATTCTACTCTACATAGAGGGGGAGTCTAAAGAGATTGTATAAAGAGTTAACAGGTTTACGGATTCGACTAGATCAAAGGGGTGCACTGGCATCTTTTTTGAATTTTTTTCATTACAGGTGAGTTTCGAAATCTCGACCTACAATCCAGAGAGGGACTTAATCCCTTTTTTTGGTGGTTGATTGTCAAGTTCTTGCTGGAGTAAATTATCTCAATTTCGATCTTAAGATCCAAGAATTCAAGTGAATGATTACTCATTAATAATAAAATAAAGACAGCCGATAATGGTCAAACCAGGCCATATTAATGCTTAGTGGGAACTCATGATCATTCTGAAATGTAAATGCGTCCGATCAAGCACTAAGACAATTAGAATTCGAGCTTCTTAATAACAATTTAACAGAAAGAATACACTCTAAATGACACTGCATAGCAGGTGATAAGCAGCACTTTTATCAAGAAGATCTTATTAAAATTATGTTCCAGCATGCCTGCGTTCACATCTTACTCTTACAAACCAGCAATTAGAATACTTTGAGGACTAACTCCACTTGATGTCTCTAAACTTGTATTACTTTTTTACTTTATATTCTAAACTTTAATTTTAAACACTTTACATCCTAAATTTTTAATTTTAGATACTTTATACTCAAAACTCTCAAGTTTGTCCCATTTAAATTTAATTAATAATTACATTCGCAAAATTAACGAGATAAAGGATGATTAAAATTAATGGAAACATACTATTTTGTTCTAACTGCAAGTTCTTAACTTTTTTGACCACTTTCAACATATTGTCATTGATTTATATGATTTTAATCACTATCATTAACAAAATTAACGAGATAAAAGATGATAGGAATTAATGACAAAGTACTATTTTATTTTTGTTATGATACTTTGACACCTTTTGATCATTTTTTGTGCATTACCATTGATACGTTCGTTCTTTATGTCATTAATTTTGCTAAATTTATCATCAATTGGATTTAATTGAAGAAACTTGAAAGTTTAAGGTACAAAGTGTCCAAAAAGTGTCCTAAATTAAGAATTTAGGACGTAAAGTATTCAAAATTAAAGTTTAGAATATAAAGTAAAAAAGTGATGCAAGTTCAAAAATGCAAAATGCAGCCAGTCCACATTTTGAAGATGCAAAAGAAAACAAAAAAGAAAAAAAAATCTTCACTGTTATATATTAGGTGAGAAACTTAAGCTGAGAGCTACATTACAATATTTAATCCTCCGTGAGTATCATTCTTGCTTTATTTTTAGTGTGGTACAGAGCTGAAGTAGAATATTTACAATAAATCCATCAAACTCAACCTGGGGCCACCACCGCATTACAAGATTATCTATATGAATTTTTTTTTTTTAAAGTAAAACTAGCCATAAAGTCTTTGGCGACCAAGTGGTTGAAATAGGATAAAACAAGAAGTTGCAGAGAGTCCAATGGCGACCAAGTAGTTGCTGAAAATACTGCAAAGATAGCATCCAACAAGAAAGCAATACAATGGAACTTCCTTTCAACTTCTTTGCTTTCTCTCTGTTCTTAGCCTTTGTTTTAACTTTGATCAAGGGAATCAAGAGATCAAAAGAACCCCAGAAACTACCACCATCTCCTTGGAAACTACCTATTATTGGTCATATGCATCATTTAATAGGCTCCCCACCACATCATGCTCTCAGAAAATTAGCTCAAAATTATGGACCCCTAATGCACATTCAGCTGGGTGAAATGTCTTCGATTGTGGTAACTTCACCGGGTTTGGCGAAGGAGATCATGAAAACTCATGATCTTGCCTTTGCAGACCGCGGAGAATTTCTATCTGGAAAGATCATATGCTACAATTGTTCAGACATCGCTTGCTGTCGATATGGTGACTACTGGAGACAAATGCGTAAAATATGCACCTTGGAACTCCTTAGTGCTAAAAGTGTCCGATCATTTGCCTCTGTTCGCCAAGATGAGGCTTTGCATCTGATATCATCGATTAAGGTTCTTGCTGGTGCTCGAGAACCAATCGATTTTACAGAAAAAGTGTCCTCATACACCAGTTCCGTGGTTTGCAGAGCAGCATTTGGGAAAGTAAGCAAAGATGATCATGTTGCATTCTTACAGCTACTCAAAGAAGTAACTCGCCTAACAAGTGCCTTCGATATTTCTGATCTGTTTCCATCATTCAAGATTCTTCATTTTCTCCTTTCAGCGGAAACTAAACTTCTTAACATCCACCACAAGGTAGATAAAGTTTTGGATAAGATAATCAATCAGCATCTTGAAAACCTATCAGAAAGAAAAACATCCACAGGTGAATACGGCCATGAAGATTTAATTGACGTCCTATTACGAGTTCAAGGAAGTGATGAACTCCAATTTCCAATTACCAACAACAATATCAAAGCTGTTATTATTGTAAGTATTCGACCAATTTTTGTCCGGTTATCACTACATCTTTTAGTCTCTAACCAAGAATTTATGCATTGAATTTGGTGCAGAATATATTTGCAGCAGGGAATGAGACTTCATCCGTAACACTGGACTGGGCGATGTCCGAAATGATTAGAAATCCAGGTGTGATGGCTAAGGCACAGAGTGAAATAAGGAATGCTTTCAGAGGAAAAAACTCAATTGAAGAAACTGATATTCAACAACTGCAATACCTAAAGTTAGTGATTAAAGAAACTCTGAGGCTACACCCTCCTGCCCCTTTGTTGCTTCCAAGAGAGTGTAGGGTGGCATGTGAAATTGATGGATACATCATCCCTGCCAGAACAAGAGTGTTGGTCAATGCCTGGGCAATTGGAAGAGACCCTGAGTATTGGGATGATCCAGAATGTTTCAAACCAGAGAGATTTGCAAACAGTTCCATTGATTTCAATGGAACTCACTTTGAGTATCTCCCATTTGGTGCAGGAAGGAGAATTTGTGCAGGGATTTCATTTGGTTTGGCCAATGTTGAGCTTCCTTTAGCTCTTTTGCTCTATCATTTCGATTGGAATCTCCCAAGTGGCCTCAATTCCAGTGATTTAGACATGAAAGAGACTGTTGGGATAGCTACATCAAGATCAGACAATCTTTGCTTGAAGGCCACTTTATATGATCCATGATATATCCTTGGTTCCACAAACCAAATTTTGTATACAAACTAAAGCTTGAATTGGTAATATCTGCAGATGCTGCCGTCCTCTTTGACAACAAGCAAGTTCAACTTGATGGTTTTGTGACTATATTATGATAATCATCTTTCGATAATATTCTTAGCCTCTTTTTTGAGCAAACTTCTTTATGATTACATATAAAACAAATACCAAGTGTGTGATCGGGTTGTGCACTCTTTTAATTATATATTTCAAATTGAGTAATCATTAAAATGTTTCTTTTCAACTACAATGGAATTCGTTACATTTTGTGAATGAGTATAATTGTGGGAAGTGAGTTCAAGTTTGAAGGGAATTTTGAAAGAGTGGTCGCTAAAAATCAAGGTTGAGTTTGATGAAGCTTAAACTTGACCTGCATTCAGGCTCGATGCATTGTCATGTTGGATTCTTAATCCAACATTGGACTTATATGTGAATAATTATGTGTTGCAAACTGTCAATTAAGGTTAAACCCAATTTAAGTGATCAAATATAGTTTGAGTTTAATGTATCTAATAGGGTGTGGGCCTTTAATGTGTAGAGATTTAAGAACTTCTATTTCTATGATGGGCTGAAATAGGGTTTCAAAGGGTAACAGGAATGCTACCTATAAATAGGGTCATGGTTCCCATGTCACACGAATTCTTATTTTGTCGTATTTTCTAGTACCACAAAATATAACTCTTCCCTGATATTCCATCGTCAGGAAAGATACCAAAGAGATACTAAGGGCTCTCTAAAATGATTGGTAAATACGTCTTGACTTGGAAGGCCATCCTAATATCTTTGGAGATTCAAATATCAGATTGTCGATATGAATACAGGTACGCTTCCGCAATTTTTACTATTGTTTTATTTCTTAATAATCGCCATATAGATTTTGGGTTTAATAGGTGATGATTTTCACCAAAGATTAAATATAAACAACCACCCTAACATGTCAAGCTTACCCAAATTAAGCTTCAGTACATAAAAATTACTGTGCAGTCAGGCTTGAATTCTATTCTGATTAACTTGAGTGGAATGAACTATCCGATATGAAAATAACTCAACTATACTCCTAATTAAAATAAAGATTAACTGTGGCTTAGAAGGAAACATTGGCGTAATGCACTTAAGAAAATATACAATCATGTACAGAATGTAAAATCAGCCCCAACTCAATAGCAATTTTATTAAAAAAAAAAGGTTTATACTTATGACTTGTATATGCACAATCGTTCACGGGTGCACTATATCAAATTAAGTGGAATATAAAGGCTGTCTTTTTTTTTTGAAGGAAAATATGTGGGCAGTCTAACATCATCCATTCTCTCTAGGTAAAGAATACTCTTATAAAATTATATGTGGCATTTGTGAATAAGATACAAAATTTGGGTTCAAAAGTTTGATAGGAGTGTTAATTTCTTAATTACATCGACGACGACAAATCTGGTTGGTTTGACAAAATCTGGTTGGACAACTTAGTAGGACCCTTTTTTCAATTTGAGGATGCCAAAATGGTTTCTTATAAAGTAAATAATCTTAATATCAATTACTCCAATGACGGTAAAACGGCCAGAGTACTAAGACTATGCATAGGCTTCAGTGCAGACATTAAGTTCTTCTTCATCTCAAGTTTACTATTATTTATTTATTAATTTCTTATTGTTATTTTTACTTATTTGCAATAAAAATTGCTTAAATAATCATTTTAAATTTGTTTTGTAGGTTTATGCCAAAAAAAAAGAGCAAAAAAAAAGGAGGAAAAATAAAAATTTAAAAATTAAAAGAAATAGTAGAGGTTTGTTTTCTTTTCTTTTCTTTTGCATCTAACCCAATAAAAAACCCAACAATGAACCCAACACTAGATCCACTCAAAACCCAATTCCTAAAACCCCAAATCAACCCACACAAAACACAACAAAAGCCCACATGAAGCCCAATAAAAACCACGAAAGAAAGAAAAATAAGAAGAGGCCCATTGGCCCGTTTCTTTTCCTTCCCTGAAAAAAAAAAAAAAAGTGCAGCTCCTCATACACATGTGCAATGCGTGCTGTTATGTCTTCATCGTCGGAACTAGGCATGTAGATGGGTCGAGTTTTACCCAAACCCAATCCAAACCCAATATATTTGAGTAGGGTTTGGATTTAATTTCTCAAATTCAAACCCTACCCAAACCTAGACCCTGTGAGAGAGTCATGGGTCTGGGTAGAGTCTGATTTTCTAGAATCCATATTCAAATTCAGATCCATACCAAACCTTACCCAGACCCATATATATTTAATTAAATAATATATATTAGTAAATTTATAAAATAATATAATATTTTATGGCTATTGGATCGAATATAGTAAGATTTTATGGCATCAGAATCTGCACTTAGTGTTGATAGTTAGGTGATTGATGAAACTCGTGCCAAATTGCTTTTAGATATGGTTGAAACATTAGTGATTACTGATGATTGAATTGAATCAAAAAAATGAGTAAGTGTTTATAAATTTTCTTATTCTATTATTTATTTGTCATCGGTCCTTAGTCAAATGACTTTATCTCATTCACTATTTTAGTACTGGATTGCTAGACATTTACCAACATTGAGGTTTAAATAAGAAAAGAGGTACAAAATTACATTTCTTTAATAAGACAAAATATTTATATATGTTATGGTTGTTTTCTTTTTTAAAAACTAATCTTAGTTGTCATTGTAATTGGTACAAACTTTTTCAAGAAAAGGAGAAAAGGTAAAGGCAAACAAATGAAATATTGGATGTAGATGCAGTTGAATCTTTGAAAATATATAGAAGTAGTTAATAATAATTCTTTCTTTCAGTTCACAATATTGCATTCAACTTGTTGAATGTTAATTTTATTATTTGAAAACAAAAATTGGATGGTATTTATATTATTTATGAACTCTATATATTTTAATTACATTTTTACTTTAGTATGTTCAGAAAATACCCATGGATACCCATTGGATACCCAGATCCATAAGGATTTGGGTATGGACTTACTTTTTCAGACCCAAAAGGGTCGGGATCTGGGTTTGGGTCTAACTAAATTAAATGGGTTTGGATCTGGATCAAAGGGATCCAATCAGACCCTACCCATTGACATGCCTAGTCGCAACAATGGACCAGGACAAGGCTTTGCGCTGGAACCTTCATGGCTTTATTTTCTTTTCTTTTCTTTATTTTTCTTTCTTTCTTTTCTCTTTCTTTCTCTCCAAGGCTTTGTTAGTACAAAGACAGCTCACCACATTTCAAATCCTATCCTTTAAACACTAAACAAAAATTGATCAAAGGGTAAGAAAAAAAAAAACATCAACCCATTTCATCCTATCTCTCATTTCTAGGTTTTAGGGTTTTTGTTTCATATAAATACATGAATAAGGGACATTTTAGGGTAGAGGAGGTAGAGACTCACTAGTTTTGAGCCACTGGAGAGAGATTAAAAGCAAAAAGAGAGAGAAAGAAAAAAAATTTTCAGCAAACCAGAAAAGCAGGGTTGATCGGCCAACCTTGTTTGATGCGTTTTTCTCCTTCGTTATAGATCTATTTGGGGTGATTCTTTTTTCTGCATTTTCTAGGGATATACTTTTATGTTGAAGTCTTTTGCTGGTAATCATTAAAGCCCTTCAAAATCGTGCTTGAACTTGGTCCCTTCTCAACTCTTGAAGCTCCTGATTTCTTCAAGGAAAGGAAGAGCCACCTTCATTCACCCTCCACATCCGATTGCTTGCTTCTACAACATTCAAGAGACAGTTAGTTTCTGGTGTAAACGGACCAAGATTTCTTTTGTAAGTTTTGTGAAATGATGAGTAAAAGAACAAGTTTAGGTTCACGACTATGGAGTTTTGTTTATGCAAATGTGATGATTTTGGGTTTATATAAAGGTAAGGGACATGCTTACCAAGTGTAAGAATATTGTTTTCTGAAAAATTTTGTTAAAAAAAAAAAGCAAATAAAGAGGATACTGTTGGTTCATGCTGTTGGAAGATTTTAGTGGTTTTTTATTTCGAATAGGTCATAAGAAATTTGCATTTTTGGCCCTTAATATTTGCATAATTATGATATGGCTCAAAAATTGTGAAAATGAATAAATTTCTTCCTTTTAAAATCTTGATCTCTATTTATATGTTTTATGCATCTTTTGGGTGAATTAATTCTGATTTTGTTAAGTATAATTGGGGTTTAAATAAATTTGTTAAATTTAGATTTTCAATTTGGCAACTTTAGAAATTAATGCAAATAGTTTTTGGTCTCAAAATCATTTTTGGTGGTTGATTAGTTCAAATCTGATTATATTATGAATAATAGGGTAGTAAAAATTATTTTGGCAGAATTTTCATTTTGGCCCCAAATTTTTAATAAATTCATGCTTTTCCCCCAATAACTTTTGATTTTCTGATTTTAGTCCCTAAGAATCTTTGTTGCTTTTATTATTAAGATTCCCCATGGCTCTTTGAATCTTTATGCATTGCTTGGAGTGTTAATTTATTAGATTAAGTTTTTTTATCTTTAATAATTAATTGTCAATTAAATTGGTTTATTGACCCGTTTGTTGATTTTGAAAAAGTAGACAACTCTCCTTTCCCCTCACTTAGCTGCTAATTTAAATGGGAAATATCCCTATTATCCTTTAAATTCTTTTTATGTGCTCCTATTTGTTTATATGTGTTACGTGTTTTTCTTTTATTTATTTATTTTAAGTTTTTATTCATTTTTTGTTTGTTTAATTTAAGTCTTATGATTGTTTGGAGGGTATTTAAATGCTCAAATTGTAATAGATAGGTTATATCCTCTTATGCAAGAAATGTAATTAGATAGACAATGTAATAGATAGGTTTTATTTTTGCAAGAAATGTAATTAGTTAGATAAATGTAATAAATAAGTTAAATAGGTTTATTATCTTACATTTTTCCTGTAGACACCAAAATTTTTTTTAAAATAATTTTTTATCCTATTTTTATTTTTGTTTTAGTAATAATTCTTTTCTATTTTTTAATTTCATGATTTTAGTTTTTAGACTTTTAGCATTTGTATAGCATTTTAGATTACTATTATTATCTATCATTTTATTTTAGTTTTAGTTTTATTTCTGTATTCGTTTTTGCCCTTTTGGCTATTTATCTTTATTTTTAAGACTTTTAGCATGAAATTTGTCAAAAGAGAAAAATATTCACAAAAAATAAATAATGTTTTATTTCTTTTTTTACTGTTTATTAATTGAAAAAATAGAGGGGAAATCATTAAGCAAACATAGAAAAAATCTCAGCCTTTTGTTTTATCTTTTGGTCCTAGTTTTTGTTCATTTTTATTCAAGTTTTTATTTAAATTGTTATTTTTGGTTATTGGTGTTTAAATGATTCATGAAAAAATGGAAAAAGAGAGCTCATGCACCCGAGCTACACAGGATCCGTGCCCATTTCTTCATATAACATTTCAAGCAGAAAATGAGAAACGGAAAAATTATCAGGAAGCCACCGCAACTCCTTGTTCTTCTTTATTCACCATCGGATGATCCACAAAACTAATGACTTGGCTTCCATCAGAACCCTTTAGAGGAGGGTTTAGTGTTGTTGTTTGTTATAAAAGGAGGAAGCCGAGAGTTTGGAAAAAAAAACTAGAGAGCTAGAAAGGTTGACGGCGGGATAGCTGAGAGAGAAACAGAGAGGGGGTGGCGGCTGGGTAGAGAGATCAGAAGCAAGAGGAAAAGGAAAAACCCGACGGCAAGATAGGAGAGAAATGACGGCTAGGAGGAGGTCTAGGTAGCTAGAAAAATCTGAGATAGAGATGCGGGTGGTTTACGGAAAAAGCAGAGGGGGAAAAGAACGAGAGGAGAAACTAAGAGAAAAGGGGAGGACCTTTGCTCGAGGAAGGCTACGGGGAGATTCCTTCATCAAAGACTGGAGTTGATTTCTCCATCAAGCTCAAGCGTAGGCTTCAAATCCAAAGGAGGTAAAACAGATCCCATTACCCCTTTTGCAGCCGTTTCCTTGCATATTGTTTGCATTGCACAGTCCAAAGTTGCTTTCTTTAGTTGCTTATGGGCGCCGTTTGGCTATCCGATGGTTCTGCGTTTGCCTTCATGTCGATTGATGTTTATTTTTGCTGATGATGTTACATAGAATTCTCTTGTCCTGCCTACGGGTGGAGGAATTACTTGATGCCTTACTTTGCTGTAAATGATGAATAACATTTGCATGAGCCTGATTCGGGTGATATCTTGATTCCCTTATTGTTTCATGGTAAGGCAATAGCGATTCCGTTTTGATGATATGTCATGCCTAAGGAAAGCTGTTGTTGTTGTTAACTATCTTGGTCATGTTTTCTAGTTTAGAAGTGTCCAGTCAAATCCTTGCTTGAAAAATGTAGTCTTGCTTGAAATTGTTCTCCGAGGTTGTAGGGTTCTCATGAAAAGTAAACAGCAGATCACTAGTTGGTTCTTATGCGCTGTTTCTACTCGTTGTTTGGCCATTTTTTATATAAGCATAAGTCATGCCCAGAATACATGTAACAAGAGTGAGCTGTTTGGTTTTTTTAGAGGCACTTCTCCATTCCTTGGTTGATTTCCTTGCATATCCTTGTTCTGGAAAAATCTGTTTGCAAAAGTTGGGTGGTAGTTTGATGTGGGGTTGGTCGGAAAATGATGTTTTACTGTCTGAAGTGGTCATAGCTGAAAGTTGCAATTTCTGTTTCAGATGTGTGGGTCCTGCTTCTCTGATTTCTTATCGCTTAAGTGTAAGAATTTCGTGGTTAAGAGGTAGAAAAGTGTTTAAAAATCTTGTTGCTTTAATCCAAATGTTGATTGTTTAAGTAATTAGTTGCAGCTGGATAAAAAGAAGCTACATCAGATATCATAAAAGTGGCGCTGCGAGCTTACTACCGAACCATCTTGCATGAAGTTTTTGTTAGTATTTGCATTATTTCCTTCTGTGTTGTTGCTTGCTTGAATTGCGGTAGCTATGTAGCCCAAAGCTTTGATGTTTGGTGAAAATACCCAACTCCCCCTCGGTTGCCGAAGCTTCAAAGCTTAGGAAGGAAATTGCAGAAAACTTGCGGCACTTTTTCCTTTTTCTTCTATTGCTGTTTTGCTGTTTACTTTTATCCTTGATGGTCAGCTTCATTTCCTTTGCTTCAATCCTGCAATGAAGTTGCATGTTTATCCGATGATGGATAGGTAGAATCCTGGTATTTGATAAACCTGTTTGCATGATGAAACGGATAGAGTCGCGGCTGGAAAATTGCTGCAAGGCAGCAAGCTTCATTTTTTTTTAGTTGCAGAAGTTTAAGCCTTCTACGTAGTTGCATGCATGAACAAGAAGGGAAAATTACACTTCACTCCCCTTAGCTTCTACTGATGCTGCACAAGCCCAATTATGTTCCAATTTCTTGCAATTAGGTCCTAAAATAATTGCAATTTGAACCATTACTTGACCCCTTCTTTGCTCTTGGACCTATGAATTTCCCAAAATGAGTTAATTGGGCTTGAGTGATTGGTTAATATTTGCAATTGGGTCCTTGGTGGTTTTTCTATTTTAGAAATTTGATCAATGATTTACCTTCCATGGAAATTATGCATTATTTGATTTCATTTAAGTTGTAATTGGAGGGATTTGGTGGTTTTATTTATACTTTATTATTTAATTGGTGCCTTGACCCTTTTATTGTTTTGAAGCTATTTTTCCTTCATTTGAATACCAACTCAAGGGAGGTACACCTTATCCTTTATTTTTGACTTTATTTGACCCTACGTGCGTATATGTGTCTTATGTGTGCAATTGCATGATTTTAAGTGTTTATTTCATTTTCACTTTATTTATTTCTCTAGTTGCTTAGTTTTTGCTTTAATTTTAGTTCAATTTCATCATTTGGGAGGCACTCGAATGCCAAAATTGTAATAGTTAGGAATTTAATTGTTTTATTCCTTCTTATTTCCCCTTTTAGATTGTAGTAGGCTTCCCCCTCCTGATGTAATAGTTAGGGTTTCTTTGTTTTTCTTTGTGTGATTTGCATGCGTATGTGCTATGTGTTTAATTGCTTTCTTAGGGTTTGGCATCTAGATATGCATGCTTATGTGTTATGTGTTATGTGAATTACGTGCTCACATGCCTACTCGCTTTAATTATGCACATTTATTTATGTATGTATGATGGATGCAAAATGCACGAAACCGTGGCTAGTCCAACGCTAGTCATGGTCTTCCCCTCAAACTCTTACAAGTCCAATGCTTGTGAGAGAGCGCTAGTGAAGGACTAGTCCAATGCTAGATCCAATAGAACCGTCCCTCGCTAGTACATTCGCATGCCTTCATCTCATGATCATGCATTTTTTTTTTCTTTTTAGTATTTTTACATCTTTGCATAACCCTTCTCCCTTTTCCCGCATTTGAAGTATGATCATAGGGTTTTTGCATTTCGTTCTAGTTACTAAGCTTATTTGCGTGCGTAGGTTAGGGTCACCCCTTGGATATGGGATATGGACGAGTTTGACTTTTCTAGCCTTAGCACGCTCGTATTCCCTCTATTAAAAGGGAAAATTGAGTCACGAACATTAGTCTCCTGCACCCATTATGATGCATTCCTTTAGGACATACACATTTGTATATTATTATTTTCTTTACTTTTTCTCTCTTTCGAGTCTCACGACTCGCATTATTCGTGACCTCTCCAAAAAATCATTATTGGGCATCACAATTAATGTAATTGGTACCATTCAAGCTTTGAAGAGAAATTTTGCCCCCCGATGCCCCCTAGGTCTAGGGTTTGCATTCATATAGTACATCCAAATGTGATAAATTTTTAGGTTAAAACAAGAAAATCTTTGACTAAATCACGCAACTAGCCTTGGCTAGGTCGAAGGGGTGCCTTGGATTTTTATCCTTGCCTTCCCCTTCGTCAAATGTGACTCCCGAACCTTTTCTTTGATTTTCGTAGACTAGGAGTCGTTTAAAAGGGATTTTTCTACTTTTTCCTTTGAAAACTCATTTTAGGTGACTTGGTACACCTTAACTCAATACCAAGTGGCGACTCCGATTTTTATTTCAAAACCCTTTTTAAACTTATTTTGGGTCAAAATCGTCGCATTTCAAAGTCCCATTTAGGCCCATTTCATTTTCTTTACTCATTTTCTTTTAAGTCAAAAATTTATTTTTTCAAATCAAATTGAAATTCACTTTTTTAAACCATTTATCTATTTATTTTTCTTATAAAAAATGGGGCGCAACAGCTGAGCGACTCCATTGGGGACTTAGAGACTCCGAGCATTTGATTTAGTCGATTGTTTTTTTCTTTTAACCTTCTTATCTATTACATTTGGATGTTTATGATTGCATTCCTCTTTCCCTTTTTCTCTTTTTAGTGATTTTGCATCTATCGCGCGCCTAATCGCTATTTGCACACTATTTATGTGATGAATGGATGGTTCATTTATTTGTTACTTTTACTTGTTTCGCTATTGCATTTTAGGATGGGGGGTAGTCACCCTAGAACCTCCGTCCGCATTTATGGTACAATCCCTCCCCTCAATAAGAAAGCACCTCATACGTGCATGCATAGTCTTATTTACCCTATTTTTTTCTTTTTTTGGTGGGCATTTCCCACACCTCCTTGTAGGATTAGGATCGATTGCCTTGGGTAGGCGGATGGTATGCTCTGCGCCCATAGCGTTACCTAAGGGATCACTCGAGCCACCGATCAAAGGCCCTGGGAGTGATGACCCTTCGCCTTTAGGTCTGAAGGCTTGGGAGCCGAAGCCTTATCGAGTCTAGATGCATTAGTGAACCAAATCTCATGCATCCATAATAGAATTGCCTAGGGTAGAGTCGACCTTATCCTGAATTAGGGACACTAGGCACGAGGGGAGGCATTCCAACCCTCTTTCCTTATTTTTGCTTTCTATATTTTATTATTTTAATTGCCTCAACGTGTTATGTGATTATTTACTGAACTAACATTTCTTTGTTTTCTTGTCTTTTGCATTCACAAACGCTAGGAATTAAGAGATCTGGCATGATCCACTTTTAGAACTTACCCTCTTAGATAGGTTATTGCATGTTTAAGATTCCAATGAATTGCATTTATAGATTGAAAATTGAACATCATTCTAGGCCCACCCTGGCAAATAAAGGGTCCCTTAGGTCATGTTTCATTTCAAATTGCATATTTTACTGCTTTAATAAACTGGCATCACGCATAAACCATAGAAAGGGAATGCCATTCAGAGGATCCCACGTTAGGAATAAACCGCCCTGTGTTTCGGATATTTAATCCAAGGAGACTTGCACGTTTATATTTTTGTACCATTCAAAGGGGTAGTGCACAAGGTAAGGTAGGATTCGATCCTTTCCATGACCCTGGGGCGATCTTTGGTACGTTAGAATATGAGCATCTAACGATCATTCTTTGGCCATTTTTAACATAGTTGGTAAAAATCCCTTGCTTAAAGGACATTAACTTGAAGAAATTCGCAAATAATTCCTCATTATTGAGATGGTAAATTTATTGAGGCCAAATCTTGATTGTAGGAGGCTCATAGACTAATGCATCGTAATGCATTTTTGAAACTACCAATGGGGGGATAATTCCATCGATTTTTGAATAAACCATCAATTCCATTCAATTCATTTGATCAAATTATTTATCAATTTCATTCACTTTTGGACAATTTAGTCAATAATTCATCAATTCTATTCAAACAATTTGACCAATTTACTCATCAGTCTTATCCAGTCCATTTTATCAATTTATACATTTTTAGGGCAACCTAGTCGATTTTAAATTTATTTGGCTCGTTTACCCATTTTAGGGCAATCTAGTCGATTTTGAATAGATCACCAATTTCATTCAATTCATTTGATTAGTACTTAGGGCAATCTTATTGATTTTGAATAAATCATCAATTTCGTCCGATCCATTTGATCAGTTTACCTATTTTTAGGACAATTCGGTCGATTCGGAATAAATCATCATTTCATTCGATCTGTTTGATCAATTGATTCCATGCAATTCATTTGATTAGTTTAATTCATTTTCAGGGTTATCCATTCAATTTTGAATAAATAATCAATTTCATTAAATTCATTTGACCAGTTTACCCCTTTTAGGGCGATCCGGTCAATTTTGGATAAATTTTCAATTTCATTCGATTCATTTGATCCATTTACTTTTTTAGGGTAATCCGGTCGATTTTAAATAAATTGTCAATTTCATTCAACCCATTTGACCAATTAGGGTTTCAATGTCGAATTTCAAATTGGAAAACCTAACCGATTTTGAGAAAATCATCCATTGCATCCAGCCATTTGGTCAGTTGGGGTTTCGACCCACGCTTCACTAAGAAAATTTGTCAACAAATATCAATCTCTCCGATAGGAAGTTCGTCAAAGTCAAATCAGTGAGCTTTTACAAAATTCTTGTATCAATCAAAATGATCAATCCATTCGGATGTTGTCCTCATTTTGACAAATGTCTCTTGTCACCAAAATTGACCAAATTTTTCAAATTATTTTTTTTACTCAATATGTTGATCGGATTCATCAGGTATTGTATAGTGCCTACCCTAGAGGATTGCATTTTCATACTAGGCCAACCATTGGCATAAAAAGGGTTCCCCCATAGGACATGCATATCGATTTTACAATTTTGCTTACTAACTCTGGGTATTTTTCTTTTTCTTTTACTTTTCCACTCCCCTGCATCTATAAAAAGGTTTTAATAAGGTAAAAATATTCTTTATATCTGACGACGATTTTGTCTAATAAAGTGTGAAAATTGCAAGTATTACTTGATTCTTGCGCATTTTATACAATGTAAATTTGAAGAGTTCATCTGAAAGTGCTAGTGTAAAACATTTAAGAGATTTCATGACTTGATTGCTCAAAAAGAAAAAGCTATTGAGCGAGAAAAGTGTGTATACATGTGTAAAAGATCTCTTTAGAATTTTTCTTTTCTCACATGTATTATATTTGAAAGAAAATTTTTCAAACATTTTCAATAATGAAACTTTTGTTTAAACAATTATTGTTTTGTATATATTCATGTACATTTCATTCTTTATTTTTGCTCATTGAGAGATTTCATGATGAATTTTAAGAAATAAGACTAAATTGAAATTTTTTAACCTCTTGCCTGAAATTCACACTAGATTGGTGATCCGAACTATACAATAAGAGTGTTCGAAATTAAAAAAGATCACTCAAACTGATGGGTCTGTTTCGAAGGATCCAGTACAATACCTTTTCTCCTTCACCATACAATTCATATTTTGTCCACTTCCATTGGCCCTCAGAAATTGATCACATTGATTGACAAACCGCAAATTAGGGCAATCTTTGTTGAAAAATGCCCACTGGTCTAATCAAATTCAATCACATCTAAGTGAAAGCAAAAAATGTACGTTATTCTTGTTTGTTTTGAAAATTTGGAATGATACTTCAAGCGTTCATTTCTCTATCTATACAAATTTTATCATTTGCTCTCCCATTTGAGCCTTTAAAAGAATAATTTCATTTCAAGTAAGAGCCTTAATGATCACTACCCTGCATTTGGAAAGTTTCAAAAGGGAGTGGATTCTTAGTGAGATATTTTTACTTGGGTTGTCATGAGGCGTAAGAATGATACTTTGGCCATCGTTTCTGCAACCTAAACACTGATTACTCCCTTGCATCCTCAGTTGAGCCAAAATAGGTGGTTCTTTTCGAATGCACTTATGGTCGCACCCCACATTGAGGAAGGAGATTGGAGAATTTTACAAAAAAAAAAAAAAAAAGGGGGGGGGGGGGTGAACCGCAAATTGGAGAAATTTGATTCTACCTGGGTTTCAACTTTGAAAAGAAAGGAAAAGGAAAGAGAAAAAGGATGGGTTTTGTCCGGCGGATCACTTATGTTTCATAGATATGGATGAACAAGAGTCTTCCTCAGTCAATTAATTCAGATACATGCAAGAAATTTCTTATTAATGAAAGTTTCCTTTCAAAATTAATGTAAGGAACGGAATAAAAGTCAAGCCATTTTCCTTTCCAATCAAACATTCTATTCCTAGCTATCCCTTTTGAACCTTCAGAATAAACTATTTCGTTTGGCAACCTCTGAGAATCGCAAACCCCACATTGGGGTAAATTGAGTTTTGAAAAAGAAGAAAGAAAGAAAACCCTAAACTGGGGCAAATTTAATTTTTGAAGGAAGGCCGAAAGAAAAGAAAATGAAAGAAAAAGAAAACCTCGGTGAATGAAACGACTGAATATGACGCCCCCACTTCTCCCTAAGGCGAACCAAAGGGTATCTGCAGGACGCCTGCCCAGCTTTCGCCAGGACTCACGCAAAACATTCAAACTTATTACCAATCTAACGTCACAAGTACAATAACATAAATACAAAGATGCGGAAGCGTTCAAGTTTAACCATAGTCATCCATTATCCAACCCGTACATCGGGTGTTCAAAATACAACTTTAAACCCAAAATATCTTATGCCCAAATACTACATTCCAATTACAAAAGTACAACCCAAAACCAAGAGGCATAGTCAAAATATGATAGAAACCCTAAACAAAAGTACATCAGGAGGGTTTCTCCAATACGTCTCCGAATCCAGTCCTGTTAAGGAAAACAAATCTACAGGGTGAGCAAAATGCTCGTGAGGCCAAGAACACACATGCAAACACATTACTCAAATAACAATCCCAATTTACAAGTCAAGCAATCATATTTTAATAATTAACAATTTACTGGAAAGATAACCAGAAACAATTCAAGGATACTGGAGCTCTCAGGAGCTATATTCCACTTGCACATTCAATAACCTCCACGAATTGACACTCCGTCAATCGGGTAGGTTTAGTCCGTAGAACTCCACTTAACCTGTCCCCTTTCACCTTACATACCCCTGTATCGGGCCCGCCTGTCATTTGTTTGTGGCGATACTACTCGAGTATGCCAAGCAAGACCTCTCATTAAGTCAAGCTTATACATCTCATGGCTCGCCAAGGTTCCCGACCAAGCCCATGCCGGCTCGAGTCCAAGGTCGGCCAATGAGATTTGGGCGTCCCCATGTGCACTTGTGTGTCGAGGAGATTCACTCCAACGACGTATGCAGCTAGCATACCATTACATTTCATTCATTCAATGCATTTCAATCATTCATTCAATGCATTTCAATCATTCATTCAATGCATTTCAATCATTAAAATTTCATTTCTAATGAGAACGAGTGTGGTAAAGTACACACTCGACTCCACTTTCAAGATTTCCAATCATTAATAACAATTAAACATGTAACAGTTTACATACACCTGACACTCACCAAGTATTAGGTGTAAGTAAGGTCAAGGGAAGTTCAAGCGTCCACCGTGGGATCCTCTTGAAAGTTCTCGTGTGCGCCTGAGCAAATAATAGTGAATTATCATTCATATCCCAATTATCGAGGAATAATTCGTTCACTAGTATTAATTTAGGGAATTCCGTGAAAATGAACCTCAATTACTCGTAAATCGAGGTTCGAGTGGGGTTTGATAACGTTCAAAAGTATTTAAGTCTTTATCTAGGAAATCGGGGATAAAACGTTTAGATAATATCAAAAGAATAAAGAGTTCTTGAAAAACTCTATTTCCTTGAAAGTTGGAAATTTTCAGTTTTGTTATGAATCTTTGAAAAATCGTAACTCACTCGGCATAAGTCGAGAATTGGAAAACTTTATACCGTTGGAAACCTCTTAGAAAGTACTACAAGTTCCTAGAAGACACTTTTCCATGAATCGAAGTGGAAAGTGTTCAAAAATGAGCTTGAAGGTACTGACTCGGTTCACAAGGCAAAATTAAGTTGGATTTTGGCCAACTTTGAAAATTCGGCACGATTCACACGTTGCGAATCGGCCCCTGAAATTTGTAACTCAATTAGAGTTGCAAGTGAGGTTTATAGCAGAGCAAGCGGATCAAGAATCGGAGTTTCGAGTACCGAGATACGGTAGCTCGAAGTTGGGGAAAATTCAAGACTGGAGAAGAATTTCCAGATTTGAACTTCCAACACTAGAAGTTTAGTTAGGTATCGAAACGAACTTGGATTGGTACCAAAATTGGCAGTATTTTACTCTTATATGAAGGGTATCTCTCTATCATTTTTCACAGAAAAATACCTTCGGAAAGGTAGTCAACGAACCAACTAAAGTTGGAAAAATTCTTAAGGCAATCTGCCTTTAATCCCTTTTCTTTCCAAATCCAATCGTTTGGCTAAGAAAATCCTCCAATCATGGTTCATATGTGAAAGGAAAGTCTAAGGAACATTCATGGTACATTTAGTAGGTGTTTAACACCAAGAATTTCATTTAGTAAGACCACAACAAGTCTCATCTCAAATCTGTCCAAAACTAGGTTTTTCCAAAACAGAGCAGTGTTCTTGTTTTGATCACAACTCAGTCGACTTAACTCGGAATTGAGCATAGTTTATGGCGTTGGAAAATAAATTCATAGGGTTAAAAATTCACAGAAGAAAACTTTCTGAAATTTGGCAAACAACCAGCTCGAAATTGAGCCTCAAGTTGCTGCCTCTACAAATCATTCCAGCAGAACAGAGAAACAGGACAGCTATCTTAAAATGAATGGTTCGGCTCCTACACATGGAATCAGAATGTAAATTTTATACCGTTGGAAAGGTATGGATGTCTAGTTTCAAATGCCACTGACGGCACTCGATTTCGACGTCGGAGGACAAAGTTATGGTCGAACTGCTACCGCTGGTCAGTGCATTACGGGACAGTTTTCCAGATTGCTAGCTCTAGGAGAAAAATTCATTTGACCAACCAAACCTCAATATTTTTCAATGAAAATTTTTACACAACTAATATAACATGTAAACAACACAATCAACCCATTAGAACCTCAAAATATTGCATTAAAGTGGCCGAACAAGTCAGGGGCAAAATGGTCAGATTTGGCCTTTTGCTCTCCTTGAAGTTTCCACTAATTATGCACCAATAATCCAACATTTTAAACACTAATCCAACATTATAAATATCATCAACCCAAAATCAGTCCTCATCACAAAGGTGGGAGTTCATAGAGCCCACCCATTTCATCTTACACCATAAACAACTAACTAAGTGCATGCATGAGCTTAATCTTGCTATATAACCTCCAAAAGATAAGAATCCATGGATTGATCATTACCTACTCCTTTGGTGTGCAAGATCAGAATTTTTCGGCCCTCTTGAAGCTCCAAGAAACCGTGAAAGCTCCCCTCTTTCTTGTAGACACCAAATTTTTAGTATTTAGTTTTTGTTTGTCGTGTTAGTTTTATTCACTTTTTAGTTTTTAGTTTTTTTAGTTTTTCATGTTATTATTTTTATTTTTAAGTTTTTAGCATAGAATTTCTCGAAAAGAAAGAAAAAGCATTCAAAAAATATGCTTTAATTTTTTTTGATTTAAATTCAATGTTTTCTTAAAAATAAAAAAATAAAAAAACACAAACCGCGGCATGCAAGCTGCGTATTTTCGCAGCTTGCAAGGGAGGACCTGGGCAGCTCCTTTAGCTGCAATTTAGAGGAAGTGGCTGGGGGTTTTAGGGTTGAGTGCCTCATATAAATAGAATAGGAAACAGCCGCAGCTGGGGAGATTTTGGGAACGGCTGGAAAAATCTGGAAAGGCCGAGAGAGAAAAACGGCGGATGAAAACTATAGGGACAGATAGAGAGTAGCGGCGGGGGATAGTTAGAGGGATCCGAGAGATAGAAACACAGAAAAAGGGAAAGAAAAGAGGACGGGCGGAAGTCTGAGAAAAAGGGAAAGGTCAGAGGATTGCTTCAGGTGGCGACTGTGGATTGACGAAAGAACGAAACAGGAGAGGACGGCTGAGGATAGCAAATAGGTGTGACGGCTAGGGTATTAGTGGAGAGCTGCCGTAAGAGAGAAAGGAGGTTTTGGAGAGCAAGAGAAAGAAACCAAGGGGCAGAGTGACGGTGGAAAAATCTAGAGAGATGAGAGAGCTGGAGTAGCGGCGGCAGAGCTAAAAAGAAAAAGAAAAGAAAGACCAGAGAGGGTGAGCTAAGAACCAGAGATTTTAGACGGCTGAACAGAAAGAGGCAAGAGCTTTGGAGGGGAAAACAGTGAGAGCAACAAAGCCTTGCAGCGGAGAAAAAGAAAACTGCAAAGAGGAGCGAAAAGAACCAGGGTTGCCGGATCTCTGGGCTTTCACTTGCGGTCTCCTGCAAAGAGGTTGCAGCAGGTTTCGTTGGTCTACTGAGAAGCTCAATCATTTCTCAAGGTAGCCTATTCTTTTATCCTTTTCCGCGACCAAGAGTTCCGCTACTTGTTTTTGTTCCCATAGTCTATGTTTCTATTTTCGGTCCTAGATAAAAACCAGCAATAAAAAATGCAAGCTTTGACCCGGCTGTATTGTTTCTGTTATTAAATGATTATGGCCATGATTTGCTAAGTTCAATCTGCACTTTGTTGCAAATAGGAAGACCAGATGTGAAGCACGATTAGATTCAGGCTCCTTAGTTACGCTTGTTTGTCGTCCTCGTTGTTTCCACTTCTGTTTTGTCATGTTCACTGTTTTGTCCGAGAGGCTGTTGTCTTCAAATTGAGGTCATGGGTTGTTATTGATATTTTGGATGATTTTGCTATGAGCCTTAATTGAATCTTGACTTGTTTGCTTTGGTTTTTCTCACGGTGACAAATTTGCAAATGGTTGGCTGGTTGAATGAAATGTTTTAGGGAACCAGAAAAAGTTTTTCAAAGCATTGCGAAATTGCCGAAATGAAACCAGTTATGAGGGAAGGTAGATGATGGCGTTTTGGTGAGGATAATGACATTGGGTTGTTAAATTAGTGAAGTTTGTTTGAGTTCTCATGCCCAAACATATCTAGGCCCAAGTAGAAAAAGCTGCTGCATTTCTTATGTCTTTGCTGTTTTCTTTTGCACAACAGCTCATCAAGGGAGTTTTGCCATATAATGGGCTAGTCAATCTTGTTTCGAAAAGGGAAATTAGAGGAGTGGTGTTGAGTTTGCATGGTTGTGTCCAAAAAATACTTGAGCTGGTCGAATGTTTGCTGAAAAGAAACAAGTCAGGATTGCCGAACCTTTTTGCATAGAATTTTCCAGCCTTTGCATGATTTTTCTTCTGTGTTTTGGTTTCTTTGAATGTTGAAATGGTAGGTTATGATGCTTAGATTGGTTTTGGGTGTTTGGGTCTAAAAGTACTTGAGATGTGATTGAATGTCTGCAGGCCACATAGACAATAAGTAGCCGAACCACTTTGCGTGAAAGTTTCCAAGAAGGTGGCATCAGCTCTTGTTATGTTTCTTGCCTGTTAGCTGTTAAAGTTTTGGCCTTGTGGTTTAGTTTCACACTATGATTTTGGTTAACATTTTCTGTTTTGAACAAAGCTGTCCTTGTGGGTCTGAAATCTGCGTTTGGAAATGAAAGTCACAATTAGTTTTATTGCCAAAAGGCTTCACCCGTTGCCAAAGCTTCCGAATTGCAGCAATCTTTTTCCATTTTGCATAAAGGTTTGCATAATTTCCTTCCATGTTTTGCTTGTTAGATGTGGGATTTGTTTGTTTTGCTGCTCAACACAATGTTTGGATAGATGAAAGAGTTTTAGTCAAAGATGCTTGGAATTTGCTTATGAAATGGAAAGGCAGCCAGCGGTCTTTAGTTGCAGAAGATGTTCATTGCAGAAAATTTTGTTTCCTACGTATGCATGCATGGAAATTTTTTGGAATTTTCGGTCTAACCCCTCAAGTCTCCTTTTATGCCACTATGACCTGGGAAATTGGGACAATTAATCAATTGGGTCCCTGTAATTTTTGCAGCAATGCTACAAGGACTCAATTGAGTTCTATTTTCTTGCAAATAGGTCTTAGAATAATTGAATTTTGAGCCATTACTTGCCTTTTCTTTGCGCTTGGACCTTGAAGCTCCCAAAATGTTCCGTTTGGACTTGAATGATTGATTAAGGGTTGCTTTTGAGTTCCTAGTATTTGCTATATTTGGGAATTTGATGGGTCATTCCACTTTTCTTATGCACTACGTGATTTCATTTGAGTTGCAATTGTGGGAATTTTAGTGATTTTGTTTATATTATTAGTTAATTGGTACCTTGACCTTTTTATTGTTTTGAAGCTAATATCTCATTTACTCGATTTCCATTGCAAGGGAGGTAACTTCTATATTCTTGAGTTTATTTTTCCTACGTGCTCCTACGTGTTATGTGAATATGCATGTCTACTTTGCTTTCCTTGTCTTTCCTTAATTCTTTCATTTATTTTATTTACTTTTGCTTTTTATTTAAGTTATTCTTTATGGGGTATGTGTACACCTCTTGGCTTGTAATAGATAGGGCCCGGCGAGCATTTTTGTCCCTTTTTCCCCTTCCCTTTTTGTTTTAGTTAGCAAATGTAATAGGTTCATTAGATTGACTGTTTGCCTTTGTTGCTACGTGTTAATTTGCTTTATTAGACTCTCGCATCTAGTCGAGCATGCTAAATGTTATGTGCTATGTGTTTATAGGCGATTGGCATGTCTACTTGCTTTCTATAGTCATAGATGAATGTAATGGATGAATGCACGTCACCACACTAGTCCAACGCTAGTTGTGGTTCATTGTCCCGTTTTTCGCTAGTCCAACGCTAGTAGGAATTCATAGATGGGCTAGTCCAACGCTAGACCCTTAGGGATTTCCCTCGCTAGTTCATACTTGCATGTTTCACTACATTTCATGCATTTTTCTTAGTTTCTTTTTTAGCATTTGGCATGACCCTCCAACCCTTCCCCCTTCATTTTAGGCTTTTTGCATTTTCATGCTAGTTATAGGGTACATTTGCTTGAGGGTCCCCTTTCGATAAGGGAAACGAGCGAGTGTGGCTACAAAATAAGCCTTAGCACGCTAGTCTTTCCTTCCAATCAAAGGAAAAATCAAAGTCGTGAAATTAGGAGTCATTCCCGTACCCGACTTGATGCATTCCTCTAGGTTCATGCATTCTCATTCTTATTTCACTTTCTCACTCTTTTATCTCCATTTTCTCACTACTTACATTTTTCTCAAATACAAATGCCATGTTCACCCATTTTTCTTCCTTTATCTTTTATTTTCTACCTCACAAATTGCACTCGATTGCACTTATATATATCTACTATTTTACTTTCATTCACTAGCACACAAACACTTTTATTTTCTCAAAATTGCACACATGCACGTTTTCTTACATTTTCACACTTGCACTCATACTTGAGTCTTCATTTGCACCACTCGCGACCTCTACGAGGACTTTTCTTATTGGCCACCACAATTCATGTGGTTGGGACCAAAAAGCCTCGTAAGAGACATCTTAGATTTAGGATTGCATTTCCTTTTCATATCCATTAGTCATATCCGACATGCAAAACATACTTTGGGTAGAAAAATTTGGAAAAGAAGGGCTAAGTCACGCAACTAGCTTTGGCTAGGGTAAGGGAGTGCCTTAGGCTTTGCCTTTGCCTTCTCCCTTATCAAATGTGACCCCCGATCCCTTTCTTTGGTTACGTAGACCTAAAAGTTCTTAAAAAGGGGTTTGTTTACTTTGTTTTCCAAAAAATCACTTTTTGGGTGACTTGGTACACCCTAACTCTATACCAAGTGGCGACTCCATTTTTTTAAAAAAAAACCCTTTTTGAACTTTGTTTGGTCAAATCGTCGCATTTTCATGTCCCATGGCCTTTTATTTTCATTTACACACGTTCACATATTCCACACTACTCACACCGTTTCAAAAAGTGGGGCGCGACAGTTGGCGACTCTACTGGGGACTTCCTAAGTGGGTCCAAGCATTTGATTTGGTTATTCTTTTCCCTTTTCTACCCTTTTTATGTATAGCATTTGGATATTAGGGTTGCATTTTTCCTTTTTAGGACTTTTTACCTCGCGCGCGTATCAAACTAATCCCTCACTCACGTATGTACGATTGGTTGTTTGGATGTATGTTGTACTTGTTTTATTTCGCGCTTTGCATTGCATTTGGGGGGGGGTGTGTGTCCCCTTTAGAGTCTCGCGTTGGTTCTCAACCCTTTCCCTCAAAATAGGGAACACTTCATACGTGCACGTTTACTTATTGTTATCCCATTTTATTTTATTTTCGTGGGCTCTTTCCCACACCGCCTTGTAGGACTAGGAATGGTTTCTCTAGGTATGTGGATGGTGTGCTCTGCGCCCATAGCAATACCTAGGGGACCGCTCGAGCCACCGACCGAGGGTCTTGGGATTGATGACCCATTCCCTTAGGTCTGAAGGTTTGGGGACCTTTTTAAACCTTATCGAGTCTAGTCGCATTAGTGAACCCCAACCTCATGCATCCATGTTAAAGTTTTCCTAGGTTAGAGTCAGCCTCACCCTTGATAAGCACATTAGGCACGAGGGAAGGGGTTCCACCCCTTTTACTTGTTTTTATCGTATTTCTTTTCTTAATTGCTCCCAATATGTTATGTGTACTATCAATTGTACTAACCATTTCATTATTTTCTTGGCCTGCATTCATGTGCCTTAGCAGTAAGAGGCCTCTTTGGCACTCTTTCAGTGACTTACCCACTAGATGACTCACATGTTTAAATTTCAGTTATTACACTTAATTTTCAATAAGTACATTTCATTTTAGACATTTTCCCCCCGATGCATTATTTATGTCCCTAAGGTCATATTTGTCACATATTTACATCGCTTTAATAAACTGGCATCATGCATAAACCCTAGAAGGGAATGCCATTTAGGGGATCCCGTGTTAGGAATAAGCCATCTTGTGTCTCGGATACTTAATCCAAGGAGACTTGCACGTTTACATTTTGTACCATCCAAAGGGGTAGAGCACAAGGTAAGGTAGGATCCGATCATTTCCGAAAGCGATCTTTGGAATATGAGCGTCTAATAATCAGTTTTTTGCCATTTTATCAAATTGGTAAAAATCCTTTGCAAAAAGGACATTAATTTGAAGAAATTCACAAACAATTCCTCGCTATTGAGACGATAAATAAACTGAGGCCGAAATTTGATTTTAGGAGGCTCATAGACTAATGCATCTCAATAATTTTGAAATCACCAATGGCCGGACAATTCAATCAATCCATTTTGCCAATTCATTCATTTTAAGACAATATAGTTGATTTTGAATAAATCGTTAGTTCCGTTCAATTTCATTTGACCAGTTTACCCTTTTTAGGGTGATCTAGTCAATTTTTAAATCGTCCGATCCATTTGACCAGTTTACCTATTTTTAGGGCAATTCGGTCGATTTTGAATAAATCATCATTTCACTCGATCTGTTTGACCAATTGATTTCATTCAATTCATTTGAGTAGTTGAATGCATTTCTAGGGTTATCCATTCAATTTTTATAAATAAACAAATTTCATTCAATGCATTTGACCATTTTACCCCTTTTGACACATCATGCGTCAATCAAAATAAGCAATTTATTCGGAATTTGTTCTCATTTTTTAGGACGAATGTTTCTTCTCACTCCCGATGGGCCAAATTTTTCAAATCATTTTTCACTCAATCAATTGATCGGATTCATCAGGTATGGTATGGTGCCTACCCTGGAGGATTGCATTTTCATTCTAGGCCTACCCTTGGCACAAAAAGGTTTCCCCCATAGGACATGCATGCCGATTTTATAGTCTTGATTACTAACTCTGGGTATTTTTCTTTTATTTTTCCCCCTTCCCCCTGCATTCATAAAAATATTCCAATAAGGTGAAAATATTTTTCTGTATCTGATGATAATTTTGATCTAATAAAATTTGAAAATTACAAGTATTACTTGATTCTTGGGCAGGCCCTACAATATGAATTTGAAAGTGCATTTGAAAGCGCTCGTGCAAAGCATCTAAGGGATTTCATTGCTCAAAGGAAGAGGGGATATGTGTATACATGTGCAAAGGAGTTTTGTAGAATTTTTCTCATATGCGTTGCTTTAAAGTTTTTTAAACATTGGCATTAATGAAGCTTTTGTTCAGACAATTATTTGTTTTGTATAATACCCGTGTACATTTCATTCTTTATTGAGCTCATTAAGAGATTTCATGATGAATTTTAAGAAATAAGACCGAATTGGGATTTTTTTTTTCAACCTCTTGCCTGAAAACTCACGAATGTATACACCAGATCGGTGATCCGAGCTATGCAATAAGAGTGTTCAGAACTGAAAGAGGTCACTCAAAGGACCCAATACGATACCTTTTTCTCTTTCACTGTACAATTGATATTTTGCCCACTTTTCTTAACCCCAAATAAAAATCAGTCACATTGATTGATTGGGGCAACCTTTGCTTGGAGATGTTCACTGTGTCTAATCCAGTTGAATCCACATCTAAGTGAAAGCAAAACGCGCATTATTCTTATTTGTTTGGAAAATTTGGAATGATACTTCAAGCGTTCATATCATTTGCTCTCCTATTTGAGCCTTTAAAAGAATAATTTCGTTTCAAATAAGAGCCTTGATGATCACTACCCTACATTGGGAAGATTTTCAAAAAAAAATGGATTTGCAATGACCATTTCGTTACTTTGGTTGTCATGAGGTGTAAGAATGATGCTCTGGCCGTCGTTTTCTACTACCTAAACACTGATCATCCCTTGCATCCTCATTTGAGCTAAAATTGGTGGTTCTTTTCAAAGCACTTATGATCGCACCCCACATTGGGGAGGGAGATTGGAGAATTTTTCAAAAAAAAAAAAAAAAAAAAAGGGAAAAGCAAAAATGCTAGAATAAAGAGGGAACCGCAAATTGGGGAAATTTGATTCTACTTGGGTTTCAATTTTGAAAGAAAAGAAAAGAAAAGAGAGAAAGAGAAAAAGAAAGAAGGGTTGTCCGGCGGATTCTCTATGTTTCACGGATATGGACGAACGGAAGTCATCCTCGGCCAATTGATTCAGATGCATGCAAGAAATTGCACATTAATGAAAGTTTCCTTTCAGAGTTAATGTAGGGAACGGAATAAAAGTCAGGCCTTCTTCTTGTTCAAACGGACATTCTATACCTAATTATCCCTTTTGAGCCTTCAGAATAAATCATTTCGTTTGGCAACCCCTGAGAATCGCAAACCCCACACTGGGGCAAGTTTGAGTTGAAAAAGGAAAATTTCAAGAAGTGGAAAAAGTGAAAAGCCACAAAATCAAAAGACAAAGGAAGAAAAGAGAACCTCAGCTCAAAAATAAACTGGGGCAAATTTTGTGAAAAGTTCAAAAATGGCAGAAGGCCGAAAAATAAAAAAAAAAGAAAGAAAATGAAAGAGAAAAAGCCTCAAGTGAGCATAAACTGGGGCAAATTTTGATTTAGCCCTCAAATAGGGTTGGCGCAATAATGCGATCTCAGATTTTTCAAACCACTTTTGAAATTCGTTTTCAAGCCTTAACTTTTCTAAGCACCCCACCTGACCCCATTACAAAAGTCGAAAGTCCTGACTTCTGTTTTTTGCAATATCTCTGTCAAGAAATTTTCTAATTGGCAAGTGATGCTCATGTACTGATGCCTAGAAATTTTTTAGATGTATTTCTGAATTGATTAAATGAGTTTGACACTGCTCATCATGTGACAATCCGCGAGGGCATCTTTGAAAAATGGAGAAAAAGGGAAGAAGATGAGAGGGAAAAGCGAGTGAAATAAATGCAAAGGAAATGAAAATTCGATGCTGAAATCCCTATTGAGTGATCAAACAAGGTTCAGAATCTTCGAGTTCAAAATAGGGGCAATTTTGGAAAATTGCGATCTGTGGTGCAATGTTCTTGAAAGTCTTATTTTTAACTATCGTTTCAAGTCACATTACAAGCTAATAAAGTCCATCGTTGACTTATTTCTTCATAACAACCCAAAGTGAGGATTATGCTCATAAGAAATCCATCGATCACACATGATCATAAGGGTATAACCAGTTTTTGCATGTTTAGCTATCGTTTCTACCCATTTATGGCAAGCTTAAAGCTTATATGTTGACTCAATTTTCTTAAGAAATAGGGGTGACATACTATTTGCTTTCACTAAGATGTGGTATTGAAGGGATTACATACCATTTGGGCACAAGAATAAGACAAATCTTGACCTCCCATTTCCAAATCAGACATAACACCCATTACCCAAAGCATCGATGCTAAAAGTGAGGAAGAAATCTTTTGTAGTTTGGCATTATTTTGAGAAATTCATCATGAAATTTTCTGTGTGATTTCTTCACATTATATAGGAAACACAGTTTCTTACTTTGTTCAAATAAATGGAGAGGCATCCAAACCAATTTTTGCAATCAAATGGGCCCATACTGTGGCAAAATTCTTTTATTTGTAAGATTTCACAAAATAGGCCCACACTGGGGCAAATTTTTTATAGTTCGTTTGAGGACTTCGTCAAAGAGCCAAGTAATGTACTTTCAAATCAATCACGCTGCTCTTCCCATGAGTAGTAGTGGCATTAATTTTTAAAATAATTCAAGTGCATGTCATACTTTGGCAAGCCCCCTGTGCAGGTATTCATAGTCATCAATGAAAGAGCTTCTGAGTTGTGGAAGGCCGATGCCGAAGAAAGAGAAGAAAGAAGGGAAAAGGGCCCTAAACTGGGGCAAATTATTTCGACAAGTCTCTCTCAGTCAGGAAAAGTCAAAAAATCAAAAAAAAAATCAAAAAAAATCAAAAAATCAAAAATTCAAATCAAGTTCATCACGGCAGGCTCGGGTTTGATCCCACTGTCCGATTGTCAAGACATTTTCATCGCTACTGGAGCATGGGTTAGTCCCGCCAGTAAGCATTTCATTTTATCGCCGCTGGAGCGTGAGGTTAGTCCCGCCAGTGTGCATTTCATTTTCACAGCCACTGGAGCATGGGTTAATCCCGCCAGTAAGCATTTCATTTTTCACAGCTACTGGAGCGTGGGTTTGTCCCGCCAGTAAGCACTTCATTTATATCACGTTGGAATTGGGTTTTATCCCGCCAACCTCGGCAGAGCTGGGTTCTATCCCGCTGACCGCTTTAATCACGTTGGAACTGGGTTTTATCCCGCCAACCTCGGCAGAACTGGGTTCTATCCCGCTGACCGCTTTAATCACGCTGGAACTGGGTTTTATCCCGCCAACATCGGCAGAGCTGGGTTCTATCCCGCTGACCGCTTTTATTTTCGGCAGGCTCGGGTTTTATCCCACTGACCGCTTTTATTCTCGGCAGGCTCGGGTTTTATCCCACTGACCGCTTTTATTTTCGGCAGGCTCACTGACCGCTTTCATTCTCGGCAGGCTCGGATTTTATCCCGCTGACCGCTTTAATCACGTTGGAACTGAGTTTTATCCCGCCAACCTCGGCAGAACTGGGTTCTATCCCGCTGACCGCTTTAATCACGTTGGAACTGGGTTTTATCCCGCCAACATCGGCAGAGCTGGGTTCTATCCCGCTGACCGCTTTTATCTTCGGTAGGCTTGGTTTTATCCCTGACCGCTTTTATCTTCGGCAGCTGGGTTTTATCCCGCCAACCTCCCGCCAACCTCGGCAGAACTGGGTTCTATCCCGCTGACCGTTTACATCGCTACTGGAGCGTGGGTTAGTCCCACCAGTAAGCCTTTCACTTTCATTGCCACTAGCCGTGGGTTAGTCCCACTAGTGAGCCTTTCATTTTGCTTCGCCACTAGCCGTGGGTCAGTCCCACTAGTGCGCATTTCATTTTGCATCGCCACTAGCCGTGGGTCAGTCCCACTAGTGAGCATTTCATTTTCACCGCCACTGGAACGTGGGTCAGTCCCGCCAGTGAGTATTTCATTTTCACAGCCACTGGAAAGTGGGTCAGTCCCCCCAGTGAGCATTTCACTTCTTTCATTTGCATCACCAATAAACATGGGTCAATCCCACCAACACTCCATTTCACTTCAATTCATATGATTTTAAATTTTGTTCGGGTCAGTCCCGCTTTTAAATTTTTTGTTCGGGTCAGTCCCAATTTTAATTCCCTGTCTCGGGTCAGTCCCGATATTAAATTTTCTTGTCTGGGTCAATCCCATTTTAAATTTTGTCAAAAGGGGTCAGTCCCCATTTCTAAAGCTTTCATCATTCGAGACGTTCACCGCTGAATAACGCAGGTAAGTATTGGGTGTCTACTTCTTTGTCTTAAGTTTTTTCAAAACTCAGACAAAGAGGGGCAAACTGTAGACAACAAATTTTTAGTATTTAGTTTTTGTTTGTCATGTTAGTTTTATTCACTTTTTAGTTTTTAGTTTTTTTAGTTTTTCATGTTATTATTTTTATTTTTAAGTTTTTAGCATAGAATTTCTCGAAAAGAAAGAAAAAGCATTCAAAAAATATGCTTTAATTGTTTTTATTTAAATTCAATGTTTTCTTAAAAATAAAAAAATAAAAAAACACAAACCGCGGCATGCAAGCTGCGTATTTTCGCAGCTTGCAAGGGAGGACCTGGGCAGCTCCTTTAGCTGCAATTTAGAGGAAGTGGCTGGGGGTTTTAGGGTTGAGTGCCTCATATAAATAGAATAGGAAACAGCCGCAGCTGGGGAGATTTTGGGAACGGCTGGAAAAATCTGGAAAGGCCGAGAGAGAAAAACGGCGGATGAAAACTATAGGGACAGATAGAGAGTAGCGGCGGGGGATAGTTAGAGGGATCCGAGAGATAGAAACACAGAAAAAGGGAAAGAAAAGAGGACGGGCGGAAGTCTGAGAAAAAGGGAAAGGTCAGAGGATTGCTTCAGGTGGCGACTGTGGATTGACGAAAGAACGAAACAGGAGAGGACGGCTGAGGATAGCAAATAGGTGTGACGGCTAGGGTATTAGTGGAGAGCTGCCGTAAGAGAGAAAGGAGGTTTTGGAGAGCAAGAGAAAGAAACCAAGGGGCAGAGTGACGGTGGAAAAATCTAGAGAGATGAGAGAGCTGGAGTAGCGGCGGCAGAGCTAAAAAGAAAAAGAAAAGAAAGACCAGAGAGGGTGAGCTAAGAACCAGAGATTTTAGACGGCTGAACAGAAAGAGGCAAGAGCTTTGGAGGGGAAAACAGTGAGAGCAACAAAGCCTTGCAGCGGAGAAAAAGAAAACTGCAAAGAGGAGCGAAAAGAACCAGGGTTGCCGGATCTCTGGGCTTTCACTTGCGGTCTCCTGCAAAGAGGTTGCAGCAGGTTTCGTTGGTCTACTGAGAAGCTCAATCATTTCTCAAGGTAGCCTATTCTTTTATCCTTTTCCGCGACCAAGAGTTCCGCTACTTGTTTTTGTTCCCATAGTCTATGTTTCTATTTTCGGTCCTAGATAAAAACCAGCAATAAAAAATGCAAGCTTTGACCCGGCTGTATTGTTTCTGTTATTAAATGATTATGGCCATGATTTGCTAAGTTCAATCTGCACTTTGTTGCAAATAGGAAGACCAGATGTGAAGCACGATTAGATTCAGGCTCCTTAGTTACGCTTGTTTGTCGTCCTCGTTGTTTCCACTTCTGTTTTGTCATGTTCACTGTTTTGTCCGAGAGGCTGTTGTCTTCAAATTGAGGCCATGGGTTGTTATTGATATTTTGGATGATTTTGCTATGAGCCTTAATTGAATCTTGACTTGTTTGCTTTGGTTTTTCTCACGGTGACAAATTTGCAAATGGTTGGCTGGTTGAATGAAATGTTTTAGGGAACCAGAAAAAGTTTTTCAAAGCATTGCGAAATTGCCGAAATGAAACCAGTTATGAGGGAAGGTAGATGATGGCGTTTTGGTGAGGATAATGACATTGGGTTGTTAAATTAGTGAAGTTTGTTTGAGTTCTCATGCCCAAACATATCTAGGCCCAAGTAGAAAAAGCTGCTGCATTTCTTATGTCTTTGCTGTTTTCTTTTGCACAACAGCTCATCAAGGGAGTTTTGCCATATAATGGGCTAGTCAATCTTGTTTCGAAAAGGGAAATTAGAGGAGTGGTGTTGAGTTTGCATGGTTGTGTCCAAAAAATACTTGAGCTGGTCGAATGTTTGCTGAAAAGAAACAAGTCAGGATTGCCGAACCTTTTTGCATAGAATTTTCCAGCCTTTGCATGATTTTTCTTCTGTGTTTTGGTTTCTTTGAATGTTGAAATGGTAGGTTATGATGCTTAGATTGGTTTTGGGTGTTTGGGTCTAAAAGTACTTGAGATGTGATTGAATGTCTGCAGGCCACATAGACAATAAGTAGCCGAACCACTTTGCGTGAAAGTTTCCAAGAAGGTGGCATCAGCTCTTGTTATGTTTCTTGCCTGTTAGCTGTTAAAGTTTTGGCCTTGTGGTTTAGTTTCACACTATGATTTTGGTTAACATTTTCTGTTTTGAACAAAGCTGTCCTTGTGGGTCTGAAATCTGCGTTTGGAAATGAAAGTCACAATTAGTTTTATTGCCAAAAGGCTTCACCCGTTGCCAAAGCTTCCGAATTGCAGCAATCTTTTTCCATTTTGCATAAAGGTTTGCATAATTTCCTTCCATGTTTTGCTTGTTAGATGTGGGATTTGTTTGTTTTGCTGCTCAACACAATGTTTGGATAGATGAAAGAGTTTTAGTCAAAGATGCTTGGAATTTGCTTATGAAATGGAAAGGCAGCCAGCGGTCTTTAGTTGCAGAAGATGTTCATTGCAGAAAATTTTGTTTCCTACGTATGCATGCATGGAAATTTTTTGGAATTTTCGGTCTAACCCCTCAAGTCTCCTTTTATGCCACTATGACCTGGGAAATTGGGACAATTAATCAATTGGGTCCCTGTAATTTTTGCAGCAATGCTACAAGGACTCAATTGAGTTCTATTTTCTTGCAAATAGGTCTTAGAATAATTGAATTTTGAGCCATTACTTGCCTTTTCTTTGCGCTTGGACCTTGAAGCTCCCAAAATGTTCCGTTTGGACTTGAATGATTGATTAAGGGTTGCTTTTGAGTTCCTAGTATTTGCTATATTTGGGAATTTGATGGGTCATTCCACTTTTCTTATGCACTACGTGATTTCATTTGAGTTGCAATTGTGGGAATTTTAGTGATTTTGTTTATATTATTAGTTAATTGGTACCTTGACCTTTTTATTGTTTTGAAGCTAATATCTCATTTACTCGATTTCCATTGCAAGGGAGGTAACTTCTATATTCTTGAGTTTATTTTTCCTACGTGCTCCTACGTGTTATGTGAATATGCATGTCTACTTTGCTTTCCTTGTCTTTCCTTAATTCTTTCATTTATTTTATTTACTTTTGCTTTTTATTTAAGTTATTCTTTATGGGGTATGTGTACACCTCTTGGCTTGTAATAGATAGGGCCCGGCGAGCATTTTTGTCCCTTTTTCCCCTTCCCTTTTTGTTTTAGTTAGCAAATGTAATAGGTTCATTAGATTGACTGTTTGCCTTTGTTGCTACGTGTTAATTTGCTTTATTAGACTCTCGCATCTAGTCGAGCATGCTAAATGTTATGTGCTATGTGTTTATAGGCGATTGGCATGTCTACTTGCTTTCTATAGTCATAGATGAATGTAATGGATGAATGCACGTCACCACACTAGTCCAACGCTAGTTGTGGTTCATTGTCCCGTTTTTCGCTAGTCCAACGCTAGTAGGAATTCATAGATGGGCTAGTCCAACGCTAGACCCTTAGGGATTTCCCTCGCTAGTTCATACTTGCATGTTTCACTACATTTCATGCATTTTTCTTAGTTTCTTTTTTAGCATTTGGCATGACCCTCCAACCCTTCCCCCTTCATTTTAGGCTTTTTGCATTTTCATGCTAGTTATAGGGTACATTTGCTTGAGGGTCCCCTTTCGATAAGGGAAACGAGCGAGTGTGGCTACAAAATAAGCCTTAGCACGCTAGTCTTTCCTTCCAATCAAAGGAAAAATCAAAGTCGTGAAATTAGGAGTCATTCCCGTACCCGACTTGATGCATTCCTCTAGGTTCATGCATTCTCATTCTTATTTCACTTTCTCACTCTTTTATCTCCATTTTCTCACTACTTACATTTTTCTCAAATACAAATGCCATGTTCACCCATTTTTCTTCCTTTATCTTTTATTTTCTACCTCACAAATTGCACTCGATTGCACTTATATATATCTACTATTTTACTTTCATTCACTAGCACACAAACACTTTTATTTTCTCAAAATTGCACACATGCACGTTTTCTTACATTTTCACACTTGCACTCATACTTGAGTCTTCATTTGCACCACTCGCGACCTCTACGAGGACTTTTCTTATTGGCCACCACAATTCATGTGGTTGGGACCAAAAAGCCTCGTAAGAGACATCTTAGATTTAGGATTGCATTTCCTTTTCATATCCATTAGTCATATCCGACATGCAAAACATACTTTGGGTAGAAAAATTTGGAAAAGAAGGGCTAAGTCACGCAACTAGCTTTGGCTAGGGTAAGGGAGTGCCTTAGGCTTTGCCTTTGCCTTCTCCCTTATCAAATGTGACCCCCGATCCCTTTCTTTGGTTACGTAGACCTAAAAGTTCTTAAAAAGGGGTTTGTTTACTTTGTTTTCCAAAAAATCACTTTTTGGGTGACTTGGTACACCCTAACTCTATACCAAGTGGCGACTCCATTTTTTTAAAAAAAAACCCTTTTTGAACTTTGTTTGGTCAAATCGTCGCATTTTCATGTCCCATGGCCTTTTATTTTCATTTACACACGTTCACATATTCCACACTACTCACACCGTTTCAAAAAGTGGGGCGCGACAGTTGGCGACTCTACTGGGGACTTCCTAAGTGGGTCCAAGCATTTGATTTGGTTATTCTTTTCCCTTTTCTACCCTTTTTATGTATAGCATTTGGATATTAGGGTTGCATTTTTCCTTTTTAGGACTTTTTACCTCGCGCGCGTATCAAACTAATCCCTCACTCACGTATGTACGATTGGTTGTTTGGATGTATGTTGTACTTGTTTTATTTCGCGCTTTGCATTGCATTTGGGGGGGGGTGTGTGTCCCCTTTAGAGTCTCGCGTTGGTTCTCAACCCTTTCCCTCAAAATAGGGAACACTTCATACGTGCACGTTTACTTATTGTTATCCCATTTTATTTTATTTTCGTGGGCTCTTTCCCACACCGCCTTGTAGGACTAGGAATGGTTTCTCTAGGTATGTGGATGGTGTGCTCTGCGCCCATAGCAATACCTAGGGGACCGCTCGAGCCACCGACCGAGGGTCTTGGGATTGATGACCCATTCCCTTAGGTCTGAAGGTTTGGGGACCTTTTTAAATCTTATCGAGTCTAGTCGCATTAGTGAACCCCAACCTCATGCATCCATGTTAAAGTTTTCCTAGGTTAGAGTCAGCCTCACCCTTGATAAGCACATTAGGCACGAGGGAAGGGGTTCCACCCCTTTTACTTGTTTTTATCGTATTTCTTTTCTTAATTGCTCCCAATATGTTATGTGTACTATCAATTGTACTAACCATTTCATTATTTTCTTGGCCTGCATTCATGTGCCTTAGCAGTAAGAGGCCTCTTTGGCACTCTTTCAGTGACTTACCCACTAGATGACTCACATGTTTAAATTTCAGTTATTACACTTAATTTTCAATAAGTACATTTCATTTTAGACATTTTCCCCCCGATGCATTATTTATGTCCCTAAGGTCATATTTGTCACATATTTACATCGCTTTAATAAACTGGCATCATGCATAAACCCTAGAAGGGAATGCCATTTAGGGGATCCCGTGTTAGGAATAAGCCATCTTGTGTCTCGGATACTTAATCCAAGGAGACTTGCACGTTTACATTTTGTACCATCCAAAGGGGTAGAGCACAAGGTAAGGTAGGATCCGATCATTTCCGAAAGCGATCTTTGGAATATGAGCGTCTAATAATCAGTTTTTTGCCATTTTATCAAATTGGTAAAAATCCTTTGCAAAAAGGACATTAATTTGAAGAAATTCACAAACAATTCCTCGCTATTGAGACGATAAATAAACTGAGGCCGAAATTTGATTTTAGGAGGCTCATAGACTAATGCATCTCAATAATTTTGAAATCACCAATGGCCGGACAATTCAATCAATCCATTTTGCCAATTCATTCATTTTAAGACAATATAGTTGATTTTGAATAAATCGTTAGTTCCGTTCAATTTCATTTGACCAGTTTACCCTTTTTAGGGTGATCTAGTCAATTTTTAAATCGTCCGATCCATTTGACCAGTTTACCTATTTTTAGGGCAATTCGGTCGATTTTGAATAAATCATCATTTCACTCGATCTGTTTGACCAATTGATTTCATTCAATTCATTTGAGTAGTTGAATGCATTTCTAGGGTTATCCATTCAATTTTTATAAATAAACAAATTTCATTCAATGCATTTGACCATTTTACCCCTTTTGACACATCATGCGTCAATCAAAATAAGCAATTTATTCGGAATTTGTTCTCATTTTTTAGGACGAATGTTTCTTCTCACTCCCGATGGGCCAAATTTTTCAAATCATTTTTCACTCAATCAATTGATCGGATTCATCAGGTATGGTATGGTGCCTACCCTGGAGGATTGCATTTTCATTCTAGGCCTACCCTTGGCACAAAAAGGTTTCCCCCATAGGACATGCATGCCGATTTTATAGTCTTGATTACTAACTCTGGGTATTTTTCTTTTATTTTTCCCCCTTCCCCCTGCATTCATAAAAATATTCCAATAAGGTGAAAATATTTTTCTGTATCTGATGATAATTTTGATCTAATAAAATTTGAAAATTACAAGTATTACTTGATTCTTGGGCAGGCCCTACAATATGAATTTGAAAGTGCATTTGAAAGCGCTCGTGCAAAGCATCTAAGGGATTTCATTGCTCAAAGGAAGAGGGGATATGTGTATACATGTGCAAAGGAGTTTTGTAGAATTTTTCTCATATGCGTTGCTTTAAAGTTTTTTAAACATTGGCATTAATGAAGCTTTTGTTCAGACAATTATTTGTTTTGTATAATACCCGTGTACATTTCATTCTTTATTGAGCTCATTAAGAGATTTCATGATGAATTTTAAGAAATAAGACCGAATTGGGATTTTTTTTTTCAACCTCTTGCCTGAAAACTCACGAATGTATACACCAGATCGGTGATCCGAGCTATGCAATAAGAGTGTTCAGAACTGAAAGAGGTCACTCAAAGGACCCAATACGATACCTTTTTCTCTTTCACTGTACAATTGATATTTTGCCCACTTTTCTTAACCCCAAATAAAAATCAGTCACATTGATTGATTGGGGCAACCTTTGCTTGGAGATGTTCACTGTGTCTAATCCAGTTGAATCCACATCTAAGTGAAAGCAAAACGCGCATTATTCTTATTTGTTTGGAAAATTTGGAATGATACTTCAAGCGTTCATATCATTTGCTCTCCTATTTGAGCCTTTAAAAGAATAATTTCGTTTCAAATAAGAGCCTTGATGATCACTACCCTACATTGGGAAGATTTTCAAAAAAAAATGGATTTGCAATGACCATTTCGTTACTTTGGTTGTCATGAGGTGTAAGAATGATGCTCTGGCCGTCGTTTTCTACTACCTAAACACTGATCATCCCTTGCATCCTCATTTGAGCTAAAATTGGTGGTTCTTTTCAAAGCACTTATGATCGCACCCCACATTGGGGAGGGAGATTGGAGAATTTTTCAAAAAAAAAAAAAAAAAAAAAAAAGGAAAAGCAAAAATGCTAGAATAAAGAGGGAACCGCAAATTGGGGAAATTTGATTCTACTTGGGTTTCAATTTTGAAAGAAAAGAAAAGAAAAGAGAAAAAGAAAGAAGGGTTGTCCGGCGGATTCTCTATGTTTCACGGATATGGACGAACGGAAGTCATCCTCGGCCAATTGATTCAGATGCATGCAAGAAATTGCACATTAATGAAAGTTTCCTTTCAGAGTTAATGTAGGGAACGGAATAAAAGTCAGGCCTTCTTCTTGTTCAAACGGACATTCTATACCTAATTATCCCTTTTGAGCCTTCAGAATAAATCATTTCGTTTGGCAACCCCTGAGAATCGCAAACCCCACACTGGGGCAAGTTTGAGTTGAAAAAGGAAAATTTCAAGAAGTGGAAAAAGTGAAAAGCCACAAAATCAAAAGACAAAGGAAGAAAAGAGAACCTCAGCTCAAAAATAAACTGGGGCAAATTTTGTGAAAAGTTCAAAAATGGCAGAAGGCCGAAAAATAAAAAAAAAAGAAAGAAAATGAAAGAGAAAAAGCCTCAAGTGAGCATAAACTGGGGCAAATTTTGATTTAGCCCTCAAATAGGGTTGGCGCAATAATGCGATCTCAGATTTTTCAAACCACTTTTGAAATTCGTTTTCAAGCCTTAACTTTTCTAAGCACCCCACCTGACCCCATTACAAAAGTCGAAAGTCCTGACTTCTGTTTTTTGCAATATCTCTGTCAAGAAATTTTCTAATTGGCAAGTGATGCTCATGTACTGATGCCTAGAAATTTTTTAGATGTATTTCTGAATTGATTAAATGAGTTTGACACTGCTCATCATGTGACAATCCGCGAGGGCATCTTTGAAAAATGGAGAAAAAGGGAAGAAGATGAGAGGGAAAAGCGAGTGAAATAAATGCAAAGGAAATGAAAATTCGATGCTGAAATCCCTATTGAGTGATCAAACAAGGTTCAGAATCTTCGAGTTCAAAATAGGGGCAATTTTGGAAAATTGCGATCTGTGGTGCAATGTTCTTGAAAGTCTTATTTTTAACTATCGTTTCAAGTCACATTACAAGCTAATAAAGTCCATCGTTGACTTATTTCTTCATAACAACCCAAAGTGAGGATTATGCTCATAAGAAATCCATCGATCACACATGATCATAAGGGTATAACCAGTTTTTGCATGTTTAGCTATCGTTTCTACCCATTTATGGCAAGCTTAAAGCTTATATGTTGACTCAATTTTCTTAAGAAATAGGGGTGACATACTATTTGCTTTCACTAAGATGTGGTATTGAAGGGATTACATACCATTTGGGCACAAGAATAAGACAAATCTTGACCTCCCATTTCCAAATCAGACATAACACCCATTACCCAAAGCATCGATGCTAAAAGTGAGGAAGAAATCTTTTGTAGTTTGGCATTATTTTGAGAAATTCATCATGAAATTTTCTGTGTGATTTCTTCACATTATATAGGAAACACAGTTTCTTACTTTGTTCAAATAAATGGAGAGGCATCCAAACCAATTTTTGCAATCAAATGGGCCCATACTGTGGCAAAATTCTTTTATTTGTAAGATTTCACAAAATAGGCCCACACTGGGGCAAATTTTTTATAGTTCGTTTGAGGACTTCGTCAAAGAGCCAAGTAATGTACTTTCAAATCAATCACGCTGCTCTTCCCATGAGTAGTAGTGGCATTAATTTTTAAAATAATTCAAGTGCATGTCATACTTTGGCAAGCCCCCTGTGCAGGTATTCATAGTCATCAATGAAAGAGCTTCTGAGTTGTGGAAGGCCGATGCCGAAGAAAGAGAAGAAAGAAGGGAAAAGGGCCCTAAACTGGGGCAAATTATTTCGACAAGTCTCTCTCAGTCAGGAAAAGTCAAAAAATCAAAAAAAAAATCAAAAAAAATCAAAAAATCAAAAATTCAAATCAAGTTCATCACGGCAGGCTCGGGTTTGATCCCACTGTCCGATTGTCAAGACATTTTCATCGCTACTGGAGCATGGGTTAGTCCCGCCAGTAAGCATTTCATTTTATCGCCGCTGGAGCGTGAGGTTAGTCCCGCCAGTGTGCATTTCATTTTCACAGCCACTGGAGCATGGGTTAATCCCGCCAGTAAGCATTTCATTTTTCACAGCTACTGGAGCGTGGGTTTGTCCCGCCAGTAAGCACTTCATTTATATCACGTTGGAATTGGGTTTTATCCCGCCAACCTCGGCAGAGCTGGGTTCTATCCCGCTGACCGCTTTAATCACGTTGGAACTGGGTTTTATCCCGCCAACCTCGGCAGAACTGGGTTCTATCCCGCTGACCGCTTTAATCACGCTGGAACTGGGTTTTATCCCGCCAACATCGGCAGAGCTGGGTTCTATCCCGCTGACCGCTTTTATTTTCGGCAGGCTCGGGTTTTATCCCACTGACCGCTTTTATTCTCGGCAGGCTCGGGTTTTATCCCACTGACCGCTTTTATTTTCGGCAGGCTCACTGACCGCTTTCATTCTCGGCAGGCTCGGATTTTATCCCGCTGACCGCTTTAATCACGTTGAACTGAGGTTTTATCCCGAAGGCCTCAACCTCCGCAGAACTGCACCGGTTCTATCCGCTGACCGCCTTTAATCACGTGTGGACTGACGGTTTTATCCCAGCCAACATGGCAGACCAAGCTCGGGTCTCTATCCCGCTGAACCGCTTTTATCATTCCGGCGCCAGGCTTGGGTTTGATCCCAGCTGACCGCTTTCATCTTCGGCAGGCTCGACGGTTTGATGCTCCACCTGACCCGCCTTATCACGTTGGAGCTGGGTTTTATCCCGCCAACCTCGGCAGAACTGGGTTCTATCCCGCTGACCGTTTACATCGCTACTGGAGCGTGGGTTAGTCCCACCAGTAAGCCTTTCACTTTCATTGCCACTAGCCGTGGGTTAGTCCCACTAGTGAGCCTTTCATTTTGCTTCGCCACTAGCCGTGGGTCAGTCCCACTAGTGCGCATTTCATTTTGCATCGCCACTAGCCGTGGGTCAGTCCCACTAGTGAGCATTTCATTTTCACCGCCACTGGAACGTGGGTCAGTCCCGCCAGTGAGTATTTCATTTTCACAGCCACTGGAAAGTGGGTCAGTCCCCCCAGTGAGCATTTCACTTCTTTCATTTGCATCACCAATAAACATGGGTCAATCCCACCAACACTCCATTTCACTTCAATTCATATGATTTTAAATTTTGTTCGGGTCAGTCCCGCTTTTAAATTTTTTGTTCGGGTCAGTCCCAATTTTAATTCCCTGTCTCGGGTCAGTCCCGATATTAAATTTTCTTGTCTGGGTCAATCCCATTTTAAATTTTGTCAAAAGGGGTCAGTCCCCATTTCTAAAGCTTTCATCATTCGAGACGTTCACCGCTGAATAACGCAGGTAAGTATTGGGTGTCTACTTCTTTGTCTTAAGTTTTTTCAAAACTCAGACAAAGAGGGGCAAACTGTAGACAACAAATTTTTAGTATTTAGTTTTTGTTTGTCATGTTAGTTTTATTCACTTTTTAGTTTTTAGTTTTTTTAGTTTTTCATGTTATTATTTTTATTTTTAAGTTTTTAGCATAGAATTTCTCGAAAAGAAAGAAAAAGCATTCAAAAAATATGCTTTAATTGTTTTTATTTAAATTCAATGTTTTCTTAAAAATAAAAAAATAAAAAAACACAAACCGCGGCATGCAAGCTGCGTATTTTCGCAGCTTGCAAGGGAGGACCTGGGCAGCTCCTTTAGCTGCAATTTAGAGGAAGTGGCTGGGGGTTTTAGGGTTGAGTGCCTCATATAAATAGAATAGGAAACAGCCGCAGCTGGGGAGATTTTGGGAACGGCTGGAAAAATCTGGAAAGGCCGAGAGAGAAAAACGGCGGATGAAAACTATAGGGACAGATAGAGAGTAGCGGCGGGGGATAGTTAGAGGGATCCGAGAGATAGAAACACAGAAAAAGGGAAAGAAAAGAGGACGGGCGGAAGTCTGAGAAAAAGGGAAAGGTCAGAGGATTGCTTCAGGTGGCGACTGTGGATTGACGAAAGAACGAAACAGGAGAGGACGGCTGAGGATAGCAAATAGGTGTGACGGCTAGGGTATTAGTGGAGAGCTGCCGTAAGAGAGAAAGGAGGTTTTGGAGAGCAAGAGAAAGAAACCAAGGGGCAGAGTGACGGTGGAAAAATCTAGAGAGATGAGAGAGCTGGAGTAGCGGCGGCAGAGCTAAAAAGAAAAAGAAAAGAAAGACCAGAGAGGGTGAGCTAAGAACCAGAGATTTTAGACGGCTGAACAGAAAGAGGCAAGAGCTTTGGAGGGGAAAACAGTGAGAGCAACAAAGCCTTGCAGCGGAGAAAAAGAAAACTGCAAAGAGGAGCGAAAAGAACCAGGGTTGCCGGATCTCTGGGCTTTCACTTGCGGTCTCCTGCAAAGAGGTTGCAGCAGGTTTCGTTGGTCTACTGAGAAGCTCAATCATTTCTCAAGGTAGCCTATTCTTTTATCCTTTTCCGCGACCAAGAGTTCCGCTACTTGTTTTTGTTCCCATAGTCTATGTTTCTATTTTCGGTCCTAGATAAAAACCAGCAATAAAAAATGCAAGCTTTGACCCGGCTGTATTGTTTCTGTTATTAAATGATTATGGCCATGATTTGCTAAGTTCAATCTGCACTTTGTTGCAAATAGGAAGACCAGATATGAAGCACGATTAGATTCAGGCTCCTTAGTTACGCTTGTTTGTCGTCCTCGTTGTTTCCACTTCTGTTTTGTCATGTTCACTGTTTTGTCCGAGAGGCTGTTGTCTTCAAATTGAGGTCATGGGTTGTTATTGATATTTTGGATGATTTTGCTATGAGCCTTAATTGAATCTTGACTTGTTTGCTTTGGTTTTTCTCACGGTGACAAATTTGCAAATGGTTGGCTGGTTGAATGAAATGTTTTAGGGAACCAGAAAAAGTTTTTCAAAGCATTGCGAAATTGCCGAAATGAAACCAGTTATGAGGGAAGGTAGATGATGGCGTTTTGGTGAGGATAATGACATTGGGTTGTTAAATTAGTGAAGTTTGTTTGAGTTCTCATGCCCAAACATATCTAGGCCCAAGTAGAAAAAGCTGCTGCATTTCTTATGTCTTTGCTGTTTTCTTTTGCACAACAGCTCATCAAGGGAGTTTTGCCATATAATGGGCTAGTCAATCTTGTTTCGAAAAGGGAAATTAGAGGAGTGGTGTTGAGTTTGCATGGTTGTGTCCAAAAAATACTTGAGCTGGTCGAATGTTTGCTGAAAAGAAACAAGTCAGGATTGCCGAACCTTTTTGCATAGAATTTTCCAGCCTTTGCATGATTTTTCTTCTGTGTTTTGGTTTCTTTGAATGTTGAAATGGTAGGTTATGATGCTTAGATTGGTTTTGGGTGTTTGGGTCTAAAAGTACTTGAGATGTGATTGAATGTCTGCAGGCCACATAGACAATAAGTAGCCGAACCACTTTGCGTGAAAGTTTCCAAGAAGGTGGCATCAGCTCTTGTTATGTTTCTTGCCTGTTAGCTGTTAAAGTTTTGGCCTTGTGGTTTAGTTTCACACTATGATTTTGGTTAACATTTTCTGTTTTGAACAAAGCTGTCCTTGTGGGTCTGAAATCTGCGTTTGGAAATGAAAGTCACAATTAGTTTTATTGCCAAAAGGCTTCACCCGTTGCCAAAGCCTCCGAATTGCAGCAATCTTTTTCCATTTTGCATAAAGGTTTGCATAATTTCCTTCCATGTTTTGCTTGTTAGATGTGGGATTTGTTTGTTTTGCTGCTCAACACAATGTTTGGATAGATGAAAGAGTTTTAGTCAAAGATGCTTGGAATTTGCTTATGAAATGGAAAGGCAGCCAGCGGTCTTTAGTTGCAGAAGATGTTCATTGCAGAAAATTTTGTTTCCTACGTATGCATGCATGGAAATTTTTTGGAATTTTCGGTCTAACCCCTCAAGTCTCCTTTTATGCCACTATGACCTGGGAAATTGGGACAATTAATCAATTGGGTCCCTGTAATTTTTGCAGCAATGCTACAAGGACTCAATTGAGTTCTATTTTCTTGCAAATAGGTCTTAGAATAATTGAATTTTGAGCCATTACTTGCCTTTTCTTTGCGCTTGGACCTTGAAGCTCCCAAAATGTTCCGTTTGGACTTGAATGATTGATTAAGGGTTGCTTTTGAGTTCCTAGTATTTGCTATATTTGGGAATTTGATGGGTCATTCCACTTTTCTTATGCACTACGTGATTTCATTTGAGTTGCAATTGTGGGAATTTTAGTGATTTTGTTTATATTATTAGTTAATTGGTACCTTGACCTTTTTATTGTTTTGAAGCTAATATCTCATTTACTCGATTTCCATTGCAAGGGAGGTAACTTCTATATTCTTGAGTTTATTTTTCCTACGTGCTCCTACGTGTTATGTGAATATGCATGTCTACTTTGCTTTCCTTGTCTTTCCTTAATTCTTTCATTTATTTTATTTACTTTTGCTTTTTATTTAAGTTATTCTTTATGGGGTATGTGTACACCTCTTGGCTTGTAATAGATAGGGCCCGGCGAGCATTTTTGTCCCTTTTTCCCCTTCCCTTTTTGTTTTAGTTAGCAAATGTAATAGGTTCATTAGATTGACTGCTTGCCTTTGTTGCTACGTGTTAATTTGCTTTATTAGGCTCTCGCATCTAGTCGAGCATGCTAAATGTTATGTGCTATGTGTTTATAGGCGATTGGCATGTCTACTTGCTTTCTATAGTCATAGATGAATGTAATGGATGAATGCACGTCACCACACTAGTCCAACGCTAGTTGTGGTTCATTGTCCCGTTTTTCGCTAGTCCAACGCTAGTAGGAATTCATAGATGGGCTAGTCCAACGCTAGACCCTTAGGGATTTCCCTCGCTAGTTCATACTTGCATGTTTCACTACATTTCATGCATTTTTCTTAGTTTCTTTTTTAGCATTTGGCATGACCCTCCAACCCTTCCCCCTTCATTTTAGGCTTTTTGCATTTTCATGCTAGTTATAGGGTACATTTGCTTGAGGGTCCCCTTTCGATAAGGGAAACGAGCGAGTGTGGCTACAAAATAAGCCTTAGCACGCTAGTCTTTCCTTCCAATCAAAGGAAAAATCAAAGTCGTGAAATTAGGAGTCATTCCCGTACCCGACTTGATGCATTCCTCTAGGTTCATGCATTCTCATTCTTATTTCACTTTCTCACTCTTTTATCTCCATTTTCTCACTACTTACATTTTTCTCAAATACAAATGCCATGTTCACCCATTTTTCTTCCTTTATCTTTTATTTTCTACCTCACAAATTGCACTCGATTGCACTTATATATATCTACTATTTTACTTTCATTCACTAGCACACAAACACTTTTATTTTCTCAAAATTGCACACATGCACGTTTTCTTACATTTTCACACTTGCACTCATACTTGAGTCTTCATTTGCACCACTCGCGACCTCTACGAGGACTTTTCTTATTGGCCACCACAATTCATGTGGTTGGGACCAAAAAGCCTCGTAAGAGACATCTTAGATTTAGGATTGCATTTCCTTTTCATATCCATTAGTCATATCCGACATGCAAAACATACTTTGGGTAGAAAAATTTGGAAAAGAAGGGCTAAGTCACGCAACTAGCTTTGGCTAGGGTAAGGGAGTGCCTTAGGCTTTGCCTTTGCCTTCTCCCTTATCAAATGTGACCCCCGATCCCTTTCTTTGGTTACGTAGACCTAAAAGTTCTTAAAAAGGGGTTTGTTTACTTTGTTTTCCAAAAAATCACTTTTTGGGTGACTTGGTACACCCTAACTCTATACCAAGTGGCGACTCCATTTTTTTAAAAAAAAACCCTTTTTGAACTTTGTTTGGTCAAATCGTCGCATTTTCATGTCCCATGGCCTTTTATTTTCATTTACACACGTTCACATATTCCACACTACTCACACCGTTTCAAAAAGTGGGGCGCGACAGTTGGCGACTCTACTGGGGACTTCCTAAGTGGGTCCAAGCATTTGATTTGGTTATTCTTTTCCCTTTTCTACCCTTTTTATGTATAGCATTTGGATATTAGGGTTGCATTTTTCCTTTTTAGGACTTTTTACCTCGCGCGCGTATCAAACTAATCCCTCACTCACGTATGTACGATTGGTTGTTTGGATGTATGTTGTACTTGTTTTATTTCGCGCTTTGCATTGCATTTGGGGGGGGGTGTGTGTCCCCTTTAGAGTCTCGCGTTGGTTCTCAACCCTTTCCCTCAAAATAGGGAACACTTCATACGTGCACGTTTACTTATTGTTATCCCATTTTATTTTATTTTCGTGGGCTCTTTCCCACACCGCCTTGTAGGACTAGGAATGGTTTCTCTAGGTATGTGGATGGTGTGCTCTGCGCCCATAGCAATACCTAGGGGACCGCTCGAGCCACCGACCGAGGGTCTTGGGATTGATGACCCATTCCCTTAGGTCTGAAGGTTTGGGGACCTTTTTAAACCTTATCGAGTCTAGTCGCATTAGTGAACCCCAACCTCATGCATCCATGTTAAAGTTTTCCTAGGTTAGAGTCAGCCTCACCCTTGATAAGCACATTAGGCACGAGGGAAGGGGTTCCACCCCTTTTACTTGTTTTTATCGTATTTCTTTTCTTAATTGCTCCCAATATGTTATGTGTACTATCAATTGTACTAACCATTTCATTATTTTCTTGGCCTGCATTCATGTGCCTTAGCAGTAAGAGGCCTCTTTGGCACTCTTTCAGTGACTTACCCACTAGATGACTCACATGTTTAAATTTCAGTTATTACACTTAATTTTCAATAAGTACATTTCATTTTAGACATTTTCCCCCCGATGCATTATTTATGTCCCTAAGGTCATATTTGTCACATATTTACATCGCTTTAATAAACTGGCATCATGCATAAACCCTAGAAGGGAATGCCATTTAGGGGATCCCGTGTTAGGAATAAGCCATCTTGTGTCTCGGATACTTAATCCAAGGAGACTTGCACGTTTACATTTTGTACCATCCAAAGGGGTAGAGCACAAGGTAAGGTAGGATCCGATCATTTCCGAAAGCGATCTTTGGAATATGAGCGTCTAATAATCAGTTTTTTGCCATTTTATCAAATTGGTAAAAATCCTTTGCAAAAAGGACATTAATTTGAAGAAATTCACAAACAATTCCTCGCTATTGAGACGATAAATAAACTGAGGCCGAAATTTGATTTTAGGAGGCTCATAGACTAATGCATCTCAATAATTTTGAAATCACCAATGGCCGGACAATTCAATCAATCCATTTTGCCAATTCATTCATTTTAAGACAATATAGTTGATTTTGAATAAATCGTTAGTTCCGTTCAATTTCATTTGACCAGTTTACCCTTTTTAGGGTGATCTAGTCAATTTTTAAATCGTCCGATCCATTTGACCAGTTTACCTATTTTTAGGGCAATTCGGTCGATTTTGAATAAATCATCATTTCACTCGATCTGTTTGACCAATTGATTTCATTCAATTCATTTGAGTAGTTGAATGCATTTCTAGGGTTATCCATTCAATTTTTATAAATAAACAAATTTCATTCAATGCATTTGACCATTTTACCCCTTTTGACACATCATGCGTCAATCAAAATAAGCAATTTATTCGGAATTTGTTCTCATTTTTTAGGACGAATGTTTCTTCTCACTCCCGATGGGCCAAATTTTTCAAATCATTTTTCACTCAATCAATTGATCGGATTCATCAGGTATGGTATGGTGCCTACCCTGGAGGATTGCATTTTCATTCTAGGCCTACCCTTGGCACAAAAAGGTTTCCCCCATAGGACATGCATGCCGATTTTATAGTCTTGATTACTAACTCTGGGTATTTTTCTTTTATTTTTCCCCCTTCCCCCTGCATTCATAAAAATATTCCAATAAGGTGAAAATATTTTTCTGTATCTGATGATAATTTTGATCTAATAAAATTTGAAAATTACAAGTATTACTTGATTCTTGGGCAGGCCCTACAATATGAATTTGAAAGTGCATTTGAAAGCGCTCGTGCAAAGCATCTAAGGGATTTCATTGCTCAAAGGAAGAGGGGATATGTGTATACATGTGCAAAGGAGTTTTGTAGAATTTTTCTCATATGCGTTGCTTTAAAGTTTTTTAAACATTGGCATTAATGAAGCTTTTGTTCAGACAATTATTTGTTTTGTATAATACCCGTGTACATTTCATTCTTTATTGAGCTCATTAAGAGATTTCATGATGAATTTTAAGAAATAAGACCGAATTGGGATTTTTTTTTTCAACCTCTTGCCTGAAAACTCACGAATGTATACACCAGATCGGTGATCCGAGCTATGCAATAAGAGTGTTCAGAACTGAAAGAGGTCACTCAAAGGACCCAATACGATACCTTTTTCTCTTTCACTGTACAATTGATATTTTGCCCACTTTTCTTAACCCCAAATAAAAATCAGTCACATTGATTGATTGGGGCAACCTTTGCTTGGAGATGTTCACTGTGTCTAATCCAGTTGAATCCACATCTAAGTGAAAGCAAAACGCGCATTATTCTTATTTGTTTGGAAAATTTGGAATGATACTTCAAGCGTTCATATCATTTGCTCTCCTATTTGAGCCTTTAAAAGAATAATTTCGTTTCAAATAAGAGCCTTGATGATCACTACCCTACATTGGGAAGATTTTCAAAAAAAAATGGATTTGCAATGACCATTTCGTTACTTTGGTTGTCATGAGGTGTAAGAATGATGCTCTGGCCGTCGTTTTCTACTACCTAAACACTGATCATCCCTTGCATCCTCATTTGAGCTAAAATTGGTGGTTCTTTTCAAAGCACTTATGATCGCACCCCACATTGGGGAGGGAGATTGGAGAATTTTTCAAAAAAAAAAAAAAAAAAAAAAAGGAAAAGCAAAAATGCTAGAATAAAGAGGGAACCGCAAATTGGGGAAATTTGATTCTACTTGGGTTTCAATTTTGAAAGAAAAGAAAAGAAAAGAGAAAAAGAAAGAAGGGTTGTCCGGCGGATTCTCTATGTTTCACGGATATGGACGAACGGAAGTCATCCTCGGCCAATTGATTCAGATGCATGCAAGAAATTGCACATTAATGAAAGTTTCCTTTCAGAGTTAATGTAGGGAACGGAATAAAAGTCAGGCCTTCTTCTTGTTCAAACGGACATTCTATACCTAATTATCCCTTTTGAGCCTTCAGAATAAATCATTTCGTTTGGCAACCCCTGAGAATCGCAAACCCCACACTGGGGCAAGTTTGAGTTGAAAAAGGAAAATTTCAAGAAGTGGAAAAAGTGAAAAGCCACAAAATCAAAAGACAAAGGAAGAAAAGAGAACCTCAGCTCAAAAATAAACTGGGGCAAATTTTGTGAAAAGTTCAAAAATGGCAGAAGGCCGAAAAATAAAAAAAAAAGAAAGAAAATGAAAGAGAAAAAGCCTCAAGTGAGCATAAACTGGGGCAAATTTTGATTTAGCCCTCAAATAGGGTTGGCGCAATAATGCGATCTCAGATTTTTCAAACCACTTTTGAAATTCGTTTTCAAGCCTTAACTTTTCTAAGCACCCCACCTGACCCCATTACAAAAGTCGAAAGTCCTGACTTCTGTTTTTTGCAATATCTCTGTCAAGAAATTTTCTAATTGGCAAGTGATGCTCATGTACTGATGCCTAGAAATTTTTTAGATGTATTTCTGAATTGATTAAATGAGTTTGACACTGCTCATCATGTGACAATCCGCGAGGGCATCTTTGAAAAATGGAGAAAAAGGGAAGAAGATGAGAGGGAAAAGCGAGTGAAATAAATGCAAAGGAAATGAAAATTCGATGCTGAAATCCCTATTGGGTGATCAAACAAGGTTCAGAATCTTCGAGTTCAAAATAGGGGCAATTTTGGAAAAATGCGATCTGTGGTGCAATGTTCTTGAAAGTCTTATTTTTAACTATCGTTTCAAGTCACATTACAAGCTAATAAAGTCCATCGTTGACTTATTTCTTCATGACAACCCAAAGTGAGGATTATGCTCATAAGAAATCCATCGATCACTCATGATCATAAGGGTATAACCAGTTTTTGCATGTTTAGCTATCGTTTCTACCCATTTATGGCAAGCTTAAAGCTTATATGTTGACTCAATTTTCTTAAGAAATAGGGGTGACATACTATTTGCTTTCACTAAGATGTGGTATTGAAGGGATTACATACCATTTGGGCACAAGAATAAGACAAATCTTGACCTCCCATTTTCAAATCAGACATAACACCCATTACCCAAAGCATCGATGCTAAAAGTGAGGAAGAAATCTTTTGTAGTTTGGCATTATTTTGAGAAATTCATCATGAAATTTTCTGTGTGATTTCTTCACATTATATAGGAAACACAGTTTCTTACTTTTTTCAAATAAATGGAGAGGCATCCAAACCAATTTTTGCAATCAAATGGGCCCATACTGGGGCAAAATTCTTTTATTTGTAAGATTTCGCAAAATAGGCCCACACTGGGGCAAATTTTTTATAGTTCGTTTGAGGACTTCGTCAAAGAGCCAAGTAATGTACTTTCAAATCAATCACACTGCTCTTCCCATGAGTAGTAGTGGCATTAATTTTTAAAATAATTCAAGTGCATGTCATACTTTGGCAAGTCCCCTGTGCAGGTATTCATAGTCATCAACGAAAGAGCTTCTGAGTTGTGGAAGGCCCATGCCGAAGAAAGAGAAGAAAGAAGGGAAAAGGGCCCTACACTGGGGCAAATTATTTCGACAAGTCTCTCTCAGTCAGGAAAAGTCAAAAAATCAAAAACAAAATAAAAAAAAATCAAAAAATCAAAAAGTCAAATCAAGTTCATCACGGCAGGCTCGGGTTTGATCCCACTGTCCGATTGTCAAGACATTTTCATCGCTACTGGAGCATGGGTTAGTCCCGCCAGTAAGTATTTCATTTTCATCGCTACTGGAGCATGGGTTAGTCCCGCCAGTAAGCATTTCATTTTATCGCCGCTGGAGTGTGAGGTTAGTCCCGCCAGTGTGCATTTTATTTTCACAGCCACTGGAGCATGGGTTAATCCCGCCAGTAAGCATTTCATTTTTCATAGCTACTGGAGCGTGGGTTTGTCCCGCCAGTAAGCACTTCATTTATATCACGTTGGAACTGGGTTTTATCCCGCCAACCTCGGCAGAGCTGGGTTCTATCCCGCTGACCGCTTTAATCACGTTGGAACTGGGTTTTATCCCGCCAACCTCGGCAGAACTGGGTTCTATCCCGCTGACCGCTTTAATCACGCTGGAACTGGGTTTTATCCCGCCAACATCGGCAGAGCTGGGTTCTATCCCGCTGACCGCTTTTATTTTCGGCAGGCTCGGGTTTTATCCCACTGACCGCTTTTATTCTCGGCAGGCTCGGGTTTTATCCCACTGACCGCTTTTATTTTCGGCAGGCTCACTGACCGCTTTCATTCTCGGCAGGCTCGGATTTTATCCCGCTGACCGCTTTAATCACGTTGGAACTGAGTTTTATCCCGCCAACCTCGGCAGAACTGGGTTCTATCCCGCTGACCGCTTTAATCACGTTGGAACTGGGTTTTATCCCGCCAACATCGGCAGAGCTGGGTTCTATCCCGCTGACCGCTTTTATCTTCGGCAGGCTCGGGTTTTATCCCACTGACCGCTTTTATCGGCAGGCTCGGGTTTTATCCCACTGACCGCTTATCACGTTGGAGCTGGGTTTTATCCCGCCAACCTCGGCAGAACTGGGTTCTATCCCGCTGACCGTTTACATCGCTACTGGAGCGTGGGTTAGTCCCACCAGTAAGCCTTTCACTTTCATTGCCACTAGCCGTGGGTTAGTCCCACTAGTGAGCCTTTCATTTTGCTTCGCCACTAGCCGTGGGTCAGTCCCACTAGTGCGCATTTCATTTTGCATCGCCACTAGCCGTGGGTCAGTCCCACTAGTGAGCATTTCATTTTCACCGCCACTGGAACGTGGGTCAGTCCCGCCAGTGAGTATTTCATTTTCACAGCCACTGGAAAGTGGGTCAGTCCCCCCAGTGAGCATTTCACTTCTTTCATTTGCATCACCAATAAACATGGGTCAATCCCACCAACACTCCATTTCACTTCAATTCATATGATTTTAAATTTTGTTCGGGTCAGTCCCGCTTTTAAATTTTTTGTTCGGGTCAGTCCCAATTTTAATTCCCTGTCTCGGGTCAGTCCCGATATTAAATTTTCTTGTCTGGGTCAATCCCATTTTAAATTTTGTCAAAAGGGGTCAGTCCCCATTTCTAAAGCTTTCATCATTCGAGACGTTCACCGCTGAATAACGCAGGTAAGTATTGGGTGTCTACTTCTTTGTCTTAAGTTTTTTCAAAACTCAGACAAAGAGGGGCAAACTGTAGACAACAAATTTTTAGTATTTAGTTTTTGTTTGTCATGTTAGTTTTATTCACTTTTTAGTTTTTAGTTTTTTTAGTTTTTCATGTTATTATTTTTATTTTTAAGTTTTTAGCATAGAATTTCTCGAAAAGAAAGAAAAAGCATTCAAAAAATATGCTTTAATTGTTTTTATTTAAATTCAATGTTTTCTTAAAAATAAAAAAATAAAAAAACACAAACCGCGGCATGCAAGCTGCGTATTTTCGCAGCTTGCAAGGGAGGACCTGGGCAGCTCCTTTAGCTGCAATTTAGAGGAAGTGGCTGGGGGTTTTAGGGTTGAGTGCCTCATATAAATAGAATAGGAAACAGCCGCAGCTGGGGAGATTTTGGGAACGGCTGGAAAAATCTGGAAAGGCCGAGAGAGAAAAACGGCGGATGAAAACTATAGGGACAGATAGAGAGTAGCGGCGGGGGATAGTTAGAGGGATCCGAGAGATAGAAACACAGAAAAAGGGAAAGAAAAGAGGACGGGCGGAAGTCTGAGAAAAAGGGAAAGGTCAGAGGATTGCTTCAGGTGGCGACTGTGGATTGACGAAAGAACGAAACAGGAGAGGACGGCTGAGGATAGCAAATAGGTGTGACGGCTAGGGTATTAGTGGAGAGCTGCCGTAAGAGAGAAAGGAGGTTTTGGAGAGCAAGAGAAAGAAACCAAGGGGCAGAGTGACGGTGGAAAAATCTAGAGAGATGAGAGAGCTGGAGTAGCGGCGGCAGAGCTAAAAAGAAAAAGAAAAGAAAGACCAGAGAGGGTGAGCTAAGAACCAGAGATTTTAGACGGCTGAACAGAAAGAGGCAAGAGCTTTGGAGGGGAAAACAGTGAGAGCAACAAAGCCTTGCAGCGGAGAAAAAGAAAACTGCAAAGAGGAGCGAAAAGAACCAGGGTTGCCGGATCTCTGGGCTTTCACTTGCGGTCTCCTGCAAAGAGGTTGCAGCAGGTTTCGTTGGTCTACTGAGAAGCTCAATCATTTCTCAAGGTAGCCTATTCTTTTATCCTTTTCCGCGACCAAGAGTTCCGCTACTTGTTTTTGTTCCCATAGTCTATGTTTCTATTTTCGGTCCTAGATAAAAACCAGCAATAAAAAATGCAAGCTTTGACCCGGCTGTATTGTTTCTGTTATTAAATGATTATGGCCATGATTTGCTAAGTTCAATCTGCACTTTGTTGCAAATAGGAAGACCAGATATGAAGCACGATTAGATTCAGGCTCCTTAGTTACGCTTGTTTGTCGTCCTCGTTGTTTCCACTTCTGTTTTGTCATGTTCACTGTTTTGTCCGAGAGGCTGTTGTCTTCAAATTGAGGCCATGGGTTGTTATTGATATTTTGGATGATTTTGCTATGAGCCTTAATTGAATCTTGACTTGTTTGCTTTGATTTTTCTCACGGTGACAAATTTGCAAATGGTTGGCTGGTTGAATGAAATGTTTTAAGGAACCAGAAAAAGTTTTTCAAAGCATTGCGAAATTGCCGAAATGAAACCAGTTATGAGGGAAGGTAGATGATGGCGTTTTGGTGAGGATAATGACATTGGGTTGTTAAATTAGTGAAGTTTGTTTGAGTTCTCATGCCCAAACATATCTAGGCCCAAGTAGAAAAAGCTGCTGCATTTCTTATGTCTTTGCTGTTTTCTTTTGCACAACAGCTCATCAAGGGAGTTTTGCCATATAATGGGCTAGTCAATCTTGTTTCGAAAAGGGAAATTAGAGGAGTGGTGTTGAGTTTGCATGGTTGTGTCCAAAAAATACTTGAGCTGGTCGAATGTTTGCTGAAAAGAAACAAGTCAGGATTGCCGAACCTTTTTGCATAGAATTTTCCAGCCTTTGCATGATTTTTCTTCTGTGTTTTGGTTTCTTTGAATGTTGAAATGGTAGGTTATGATGCTTAGATTGGTTTTGGGTGTTTGGGTCTAAAAGTACTTGAGATGTGATTGAATGTCTGCAGGCCACATAGACAATAAGTAGCCGAACCACTTTGCGTGAAAGTTTCCAAGAAGGTGGCATCAGCTCTTGTTATGTTTCTTGCCTGTTAGCTGTTAAAGTTTTGGCCTTGTGGTTTAGTTTCACACTATGATTTTGGTTAACATTTTCTGTTTTGAACAAAGCTGTCCTTGTGGGTCTGAAATCTGCGTTTGGAAATGAAAGTCACAATTAGTTTTATTGCCAAAAGGCTTCACCCGTTGCCAAAGCTTCCGAATTGCAGCAATCTTTTTCCATTTTGCATAAAGGTTTGCATAATTTCCTTCCATGTTTTGCTTGTTAGATGTGGGATTTGTTTGTTTTGCTGCTCAACACAATGTTTGGATAGATGAAAGAGTTTTAGTCAAAGATGCTTGGAATTTGCTTATGAAATGGAAAGGCAGCCAGCGGTCTTTAGTTGCAGAAGATGTTCATTGCAGAAAATTTTGTTTCCTACGTATGCATGCATGGAAATTTTTTGGAATTTTCGGTCTAACCCCTCAAGTCTCCTTTTATGCCACTATGACCTGGGAAATTGGGACAATTAATCAATTGGGTCCCTGTAATTTTTGCAGCAATGCTACAAGGACTCAATTGAGTTCTATTTTCTTGCAAATAGGTCTTAGAATAATTGAATTTTGAGCCATTACTTGCCTTTTCTTTGCGCTTGGACCTTGAAGCTCCCAAAATGTTCCGTTTGGACTTGAATGATTGATTAAGGGTTGCTTTTGAGTTCCTAGTATTTGCTATATTTGGGAATTTGATGGGTCATTCCACTTTTCTTATGCACTACGTGATTTCATTTGAGTTGCAATTGTGGGAATTTTAGTGATTTTGTTTATATTATTAGTTAATTGGTACCTTGACCTTTTTATTGTTTTGAAGCTAATATCTCATTTACTCGATTTCCATTGCAAGGGAGGTAACTTCTATATTCTTGAGTTTATTTTTCCTACGTGCTCCTACGTGTTATGTGAATATGCATGTCTACTTTGCTTTCCTTGTCTTTCCTTAATTCTTTCATTTATTTTATTTACTTTTGCTTTTTATTTAAGTTATTCTTTATGGGGTATGTGTACACCTCTTGGCTTGTAATAGATAGGGCCCGGCGAGCATTTTTGTCCCTTTTTCCCCTTCCCTTTTTGTTTTAGTTAGCAAATGTAATAGGTTCATTAGATTGACTGTTTGCCTTTGTTGCTACGTGTTAATTTGCTTTATTAGACTCTCGCATCTAGTCGAGCATGCTAAATGTTATGTGCTATGTGTTTATAGGCGATTGGCATGTCTACTTGCTTTCTATAGTCATAGATGAATGTAATGGATGAATGCACGTCACCACACTAGTCCAACGCTAGTTGTGGTTCATTGTCCCGTTTTTCGCTAGTCCAACGCTAGTAGGAATTCATAGATGGGCTAGTCCAACGCTAGACCCTTAGGGATTTCCCTCGCTAGTTCATACTTGCATGTTTCACTACATTTCATGCATTTTTCTTAGTTTCTTTTTTAGCATTTGGCATGACCCTCCAACCCTTCCCCCTTCATTTTAGGCTTTTTGCATTTTCATGCTAGTTATAGGGTACATTTGCTTGAGGGTCCCCTTTCGATAAGGGAAACGAGCGAGTGTGGCTACAAAATAAGCCTTAGCACGCTAGTCTTTCCTTCCAATCAAAGGAAAAATCAAAGTCGTGAAATTAGGAGTCATTCCCGTACCCGACTTGATGCATTCCTCTAGGTTCATGCATTCTCATTCTTATTTCACTTTCTCACTCTTTTATCTCCATTTTCTCACTACTTACATTTTTCTCAAATACAAATGCCATGTTCACCCATTTTTCTTCCTTTATCTTTTATTTTCTACCTCACAAATTGCACTCGATTGCACTTATATATATCTACTATTTTACTTTCATTCACTAGCACACAAACACTTTTATTTTCTCAAAATTGCACACATGCACGTTTTCTTACATTTTCACACTTGCACTCATACTTGAGTCTTCATTTGCACCACTCGCGACCTCTACGAGGACTTTTCTTATTGGCCACCACAATTCATGTGGTTGGGACCAAAAAGCCTCGTAAGAGACATCTTAGATTTAGGATTGCATTTCCTTTTCATATCCATTAGTCATATCCGACATGCAAAACATACTTTGGGTAGAAAAATTTGGAAAAGAAGGGCTAAGTCACGCAACTAGCTTTGGCTAGGGTAAGGGAGTGCCTTAGGCTTTGCCTTTGCCTTCTCCCTTATCAAATGTGACCCCCGATCCCTTTCTTTGGTTACGTAGACCTAAAAGTTCTTAAAAAGGGGTTTGTTTACTTTGTTTTCCAAAAAATCACTTTTTGGGTGACTTGGTACACCCTAACTCTATACCAAGTGGCGACTCCATTTTTTTAAAAAAAAACCCTTTTTGAACTTTGTTTGGTCAAATCGTCGCATTTTCATGTCCCATGGCCTTTTATTTTCATTTACACACGTTCACATATTCCACACTACTCACACCGTTTCAAAAAGTGGGGCGCGACATTTCTTAGCTAGATATAATGTCCAAGTGGTTTGCTAAGTGGTCTCCAAGTTTGGTGTGATTTGGATGAAATTTGGTGCATGGATTGAAGATGAAAAATGAAGAACAATGGAGAGTTCTTCTCCCTTCTTGTTGCACGGCCAAATGAAGTGAGGAGAGAGAAAGTGTTGGTTCAATTGTGGCTTCCTAAGGAAGATTCATTGTGTGGTGCAAAATCCATCTCAAAGTCAACTTGAAAATAGTGCAATTAGGATGCGTTTGGACTCGATTTTCTCTCGCGTTTGTTGCACTAGTGCACTAAACCTCTAATGCACTTATATTCATGTAGATAATATTCACTCTTAATTGTCCCGAAATAAGGGTCTAAAGTCCCTCAATTAAAATCGCGCGTGTGAAAACGCGTATCGCCAATTTGAACGCTATAACGCGAAACCTTCGAGAAATTCTTATAACGATTGTACTACTAACTATCACTTGAGTACTTAAACATAAAATTACCTATTTTAGGACCATTGTACAAGTCTTGAATATTCCAAGCCTATTGTACTCTCAATCGGATAAAATTTCCTAACGCGTTTTCATTTTTTTGCTAAACAAGCTTCCAAGAAAATAATTTTTGAAACGAGACACTTTAAAAATATAATGAAGCTATAATTCCATGTATTTAGGTCTAATAAGGATAGAAAATAATATTTGGGGCCATTGGCCAGATAAATAATTAAATAAGCTCGTAACTGGAGTTTAAAATAGGTAAATTTGTGAGTTCTTACATGAGTCGAGTATTAATTTCTCAATTAACTTTTCTTAATCTACTATTAAACATTCTTAATTCTCCAATATTAATACACTCCCGATTCAAGTATAGCCTCGAAAGACGTGCACTCGTTGTTCCAAACTAAACGAATTTTTGAAAAGTAAATTTTCCAACAAAACGCTTTAAAAACATAAAAGAGACGTTGTTCCATCTAAATGGATTTAAAATGGTCGAAATAAATAATTCGGAGAAAATGAGTGAATAATTATTTAAATAACCCGGTAATATTCTATAAAAATAAGAAAATTTTCGAGTCCTCATACTGAAGGCCAGAAAAGAGAAGAAAGGAAAGAAAAGAAAAGGAGGAAAATGAAAGAAAAGAGTCTCAATTGAGAATAAATTGGGGCAAGTTATGATTTAACCTTAAAGAAGGGTTGATATAATAATGCGATCTTAGATCATTTAAACCACTTTTGAAAATTTGCTTTCAAGCCTTAACTTTTTTAAGCACCCCACCAGACCCCATTACAAAAACCGAAAGTCCTGACTGCCGTTCTTTGCAATATCTCTGTTAAGAAACTTTCTAATTAATTGGCAAGTGATGCGCATATACTGATGCTAGGAAATTGTTTAGATGTATTTCTGAATTGATTAGCTGTGAAGTTGACATTACTCATCGTCTGAAAATCCGTCAGGGCACCTTTGAAAAGAAAAGAAAAGGAAAAAGCAAAAATAATTGCAAAGGAAATGAAAAAGATTTGATGGTGAAGTCCCTGTTAAGTGATGATGAAAGTCACCAAATCTGAGATCTTTGAGTTCAAAATAGGGGCAATTTTGGAAATGCGATCTTCGGTGCAATGTCCTTGAAAGTCTTATTCTTTAAGTATCATTTTCAAACCACATTACAAGCTCATAAAATCCATCGCTGACTTATCCTTCATGACAACCCAAAGTGAGGATTGTGCTCATAAGAAATCCATCAATCATTTGTGATCTTAAGGCTATAACCTGTTCCCACATGTTTAGCTATCGTTTCTACCCATATGTTGCAAGTTTAAAGCTTATATGTTGACTAAATTTTCTTAAGAAATAGGGGTGACATACTATTTGCTTTCACTAAGATCTGATGTTGAATAGATTACATTCTAGTAGGCACAAGAATAAGACAGATCCTAACCTCCCATTTTCCTTAGTCACCTCAAAATAAAAAATAATACCCACTTAATTGGTCCTGAAAGATGAGCTAACAAGAAGTGGTGACCCATTACCTCAAGCATCAATGCTAAAGTAAGGAAGGAATTATTTGTAATTTGGTATTATTTTGAGAAATTCATCGTGAAATTTTCTGTTAGGAAACATAGTGTTCAAATAAATGGAGAGTCATCCAAACACATCTTTGCAATTGAATAGGTCCACACTGGGACAAATTTTCATTTAAGAGTAGGGTTTGGCATCTAGATATGCATGCTTATGTGTTATGTGTTATGTGAATTACGTGCTCACATGCCTACTCGCTTTAATTATGCACATTTATTTATGTATGTATGATGGATGCAAAATGCACGAAACCGTGGCTAGTCCAACGCTAGTCATGGTCTTCCCCTCAAACTCTTACAAGTCCAATGCTTGTGAGAGAGCGCTAGTGAAGGACTAGTCCAATGCTAGATCCAATAGAACCGTCCCTCGCTAGTACATTCGCATGCCTTCATCTCATGATCATGCATTTTTTTTTTCTTTTTAGTATTTTTACATCTTTGCATAACCCTTCTCCCTTTTCCCGCATTTGAAGTATGATCATAGGGTTTTTGCATTTCGTTCTAGTTACTAAGCTTATTTGCGTGCGTAGGTTAGGGTCACCCCTTGGATATGGGATATGGACGAGTTTGACTTTTCTAGCCTTAGCACGCTCGTATTCCCTCTATTAAAAGGGAAAATTGAGTCACGAACATTAGTCTCCTGCACCCATTATGATGCATTCCTTTAGGACATACACATTTGTATATTATTATTTTCTTTACTTTTTCTCTCTTTCGAGTCTCACGACTCGCATTATTCGTGACCTCTCCAAAAAATCATTATTGGGCATCACAATTAATGTAATTGGTACCATTCAAGCTTTGAAGAGAAATTTTGCCCCCCGATGCCCCCTAGGTCTAGGGTTTGCATTCATATAGTACATCCAAATGTGATAAATTTTTAGGTTAAAACAAGAAAATCTTTGACTAAATCACGCAACTAGCCTTGGCTAGGTCGAAGGGGTGCCTTGGATTTTTATCCTTGCCTTCCCCTTCGTCAAATGTGACTCCCGAACCTTTTCTTTGATTTTCGTAGACTAGGAGTCGTTTAAAAGGGATTTTTCTACTTTTTCCTTTGAAAACTCATTTTAGGTGACTTGGTACACCTTAACTCAATACCAAGTGGCGACTCCGATTTTTATTTCAAAACCCTTTTTAAACTTATTTTGGGTCAAAATCGTCGCATTTCAAAGTCCCATTTAGGCCCATTTCATTTTCTTTACTCATTTTCTTTTAAGTCAAAAATTTATTTTTTCAAATCAAATTGAAATTCACTTTTTTAAACCATTTATCTATTTATTTTTCTTATAAAAAATGGGGCGCGACATTTCCTTTTAAATTGTAGTTAGGCCTCCCAATATAATAGTTAGGTCTTATGTGCTTGTATACTTGTGTGTTTATGTGCTTATGTGTTTTATTTACTTTTCCAAGGGTTTTGCATATAAATATTATGTCTATGTGCTATGTGCTCTACGTGCTCTATGTACTTTATATGTTTATTTGTTTTGATTATGTACTTTACGTGCTCTATATACTTTATGTGCTATGTATTTATAATGAGTTCATAATGTCACAATACTAGTCTAACGCTAGTTATGGCTTTTCTCCCCGATTTCTCACTAGTCCACTCTAGTGAGAACTTATAGAAATGGATTAGTCTAATGCTAGACCCTTAGGCTATCTACATGCTAGATTCATACTTTGGTGTGACATTTATTACATCTCATGTATTTTTTCTATTTTAGATTATTTTCATTTGCATGATATGTCCTCTTATAGTATTCTCTTATCCCTTTATGCGTAAACCATATCATTTAGACTTGCATTTCATTTAACTAATTAGAAAATTAGGTTAGTCTATTTGCTTGTCTAGATTAGAAGAGTCACCCTTCGAATATGGGAAATAGGCGAGAATAACTTCTTAACCTTAGCATGCTATTACCCCTCTATAAAAAGAAAAATTGTGTCATGAATTTTAGTTTTTTGTATCCGTTATGTTGCATTTCTCTCTTTTAGATCATCTATATTTATCTATATATCATAATTTTCTTTTCTTCGAATCTCATCTTTTGCATTTTTGTGACTTCTTCAAGGGATCATTCTTGGGTTTCACAATTAATGTGATTGGTACCAATTAAACTTTGAAAAATCATTTCGTTTCTCCCGATATCCTCTAGATCTAGATTTGCATCTATATAGAAGCATCCAAATGTGATAAGTTAAGAGGTTGGATTACGAAAATTTTTAACTAAATCTTGGTTATGTTGAAAGGGTGCTTTAGATTTGAGTCGATCAAATTTTTGCCTTCCATTTCTTCAACCACAACTCCCGAACCCTTTTCTCTCGTTTTCAAACACTTGGAGTCTTTTAAAACGGTTTTATATATTTTCATTTTTTAAAAAATTTTTTTGGGTGATTTAGTAAATCTAAACTCGATACCAAGTGGTGATTCTCCTTTTCTAAAAACCCTTTTTTAGACTATTATTTTGGCCCCAAACTGTCGCATTTTCTAAGTCCCATTTAGGCCAATTTTCTTTATTTGCTAAAATCAAAAACTCATTCTTAAACACCTTTCCTTTTATTTCAAAAATGGTGCGCGACATTCAGAAAATACATCATTAATCATTTTGGTCATAACAATTATCTTCCAAAAATGTCAAATATAACCTTCAATGGTAAAAATAAAAAATGTCCAATTATAAAGGGCAAATCCATCATTTGAAAAGAAAATTGCCCTGGCATTAGTAACACCAACACCAGCCAATTGGAAAAAAAGATCCCCCATAAGAATGAAAATGGTAAAACAATTGACTTCTAAGATCAGTTAAATGTTATTCCCTCCTATTTCTAAGATTATTTTGTAATGTTTCGAGAATCCAACTTTTTAAGAATAGTGGTTTGAATGTATGTTGTGCTTTTCTTTCTAATCTTATCCACACAAATTCATAATTTGAATTTGAATGGTGATATGCACATAATTAAAAGGAGGGACTATATTGAAAAGAAAAACTAAAAAGTGTTTTAACTTTCTTAACATGATAAATATTTTGAAACATTTCAAAATAGAAAGTATTACAGTTTTAATAGGTCAGAAGGAGTAGTTGGTACTCACAGGCGGTACAATGTAAGTTTGGATTAACCAATATGATATTCGAGTAATTAATTCAGTGTCAACAATTTTGTTCCTATTCTATATTCTAAATGTGGCCAATATACACCTTATGATTTCCCCGGTGAAAATGATATGTGCATGTTTTATCAACAAAGGCTTTAGAATCAATGATGCCAAAATGAAAAATACAGGCAGCAATAATACAACATCCCTTCAACTTCATTGCTTTGTTTTTTGTCCTATTCCTCGTTTATAGCTTATGTCAACAAAACGGCAAGAGATTCGAAACAGTTCAATGCTATCAACACTTTGGAATTCATTATTTGTGAGACACTTCAGCTGATAGCCAAACTACTTTATTTAATTCTCAGTGATTATCATACTTGCATGATCTGATTATCCATTATCAACCATTATTATTATTCAATGAAGATGATATGTAAGTTGAAACCAATCGGCGAGATAATTAAATGAAGATTCAATTTTTAGCAAGTAAATTATATCCTTAAAAACATTTTAAGTTTATCATACTTGTACTATTTATCAATTTGTGCAGATGTTGACGTTTGACCTACAATATTTGACCAGTATAACTTGACAAAGATTATATGACATAGAAGTTGTGCTGGATAATTGAGATAACTAATTAAGAACTAACTCTTAGAAAGTAACTTGTACCCTCATGAATATATGTAGTAAGCTTCTATGGTAATCCATATACCTACTGTATTGATATGTAATTTTGCGAGCAGAAAAAGTCGTAAAGTAGTGCAAACTGCAAAGAGAGCAAGAGAGCCAAAGAATGGATTTACCCTTCAACTTCACTGCTTTCTTTCTGTTCATAGCCTTTGTTTTAACTTTCATCAAGGTATTGAAGAGATCAAAAACAGCCCAGAAACTACCACCATCCCCATGGAAACTACCTATTATAGGACATATGCATCATTTGTCAGGTTCTCCACCGCATCATGCTCTCAGAAAATTAGCTCAAAAATATGGACCTCTGATGCACATTCAGCTAGGTGAAATTTCTTCGATTGTGGTAACATCGCCCCGCTTTGCAAAAGAGATTATGAAAACTCATGATCTTGCCTTTGCAAATCGTGGAGAAAGTCTAGCAGGAAAGATTTTGTTGTATAATTGTTCGGACATCGCATGCTGTCCATATGGTGACTACTGGAGACAAATGCGCAAAATATGCACCTTGGAACTCCTTAGTACTAAAAGTGTCCGATCATTTGGATCTATTCGGCAAGATGAGGCTTTGCATCTTGTCTCATCGATTAAGGCTCTGGCTAAAGCTGGAAAATCAATTGATTTAACGGAAAAGATGTCTTCATACACAAGTTCGGTTCTCTACAGAGCAGCATTCGGCAAAGTAAGCAAAGACGATCATTTTGCATTCTTTCAGCTAATCAAGGAATCATCTTCCATAGCAAGTGCCTTCGATGTTTCTGATCTGTTACCATCGTTCAAGATTCTTCATCCCTTCCTTTCGGTGAAGAATAAAATGATAAATATCCGCTATAAGCTAGATAAAGTTCTGGACAAAATAATTGATCAGCATATGGACAACTTAGCAAGAACAAAAATAGCAACAGGTGCATCGGACAATGAAGACATAATTGATGTCCTGCTAAGAGTTAAAGATAGCGGTGAGCTTCAAATCCCACTTACCAAGGACAATATCAAAGCTGTTCTTTCTGTAAGTGTTTAACCAATTTTTTGCTTACTACCATTACATCTTTTAGTCTCTTACAAATAATTTTGGCATTGACTTTGATGCAGGATGTGTTTACAGGGGGAACTGAAACTTCATCCGCAACAGTGGAGTGGGCGATGTCCGAGATGATCAGAAATCCAGGTGTGATGACTAAGGCACAGAGTGAAATAAGGAAAGTTTTCAGAGGAAAAAACACAATTGAAGAAATTGATGTTCAACAACAACTGCAATACCTGAAGTTAGTGATTAAAGAAACTCTAAGGTTACACCCTCCTGTCCCTTTGTTGGTTCCAAGAGAGTGTAGGGAGGAATGTGAAATCGATGGATATATTATCCCTTTCAAAACAAGAGTCTTGGTTAATGCTTGGGCAATCGGAAGAGACCCCGAGTATTGGGATGATGCAGAATCTTTCAAACCAGAGAGATTTGAAAACAGCTCCATTGATTTCAATGGAAGTCACTTTGAGTATCTACCATTTGGTGCAGGAAGGAGAATTTGCCCAGGAATTGCATTTGGTTTGGCCAATGTTGAGCTTCCTTTAGCTCTTTTGCTTTACCATTTTGACTGGAGACTTCCAAATGGCCTTGATTCTAACGATTTAGACATGACAGAGACGGTTGTAATAACTGCATCAAGAGCAAACAATCTTCGCTTGCTGGCAACCATATATGATCCATGATCCATCGCCTGATTTGAAAAACCAATCACTGTAAACAAAGTAAGGCTTGCATTTGATTGGTAATATCTACAGATCTTGGCATATGGTTGACTTCTTGTAAGTTCAACCTCAAGTTGTATCTTTACAACCATGGCATGACAATCATCTTTCTGATAGTATTCTGATCCTTTTAATTAACTAGTTAGGAGCATGTGCCTTGCGCATTGCAATAATATTTTATTTTTTATTTTTTCCAAAGTAGCAAATTTGATGAGTCAAAAGGTCAAACTTGGGTACAGTACCTCCAACTACGACAAAATCCGCATACTCTTCTACAAGTAAAAGCAATACCTAACTACATACAAAAGTCAAACAAAAGATACATACAGGGGTTAATTTAGACCATAACCAACTTAGCTAGCTCATTCGGCCACCAGAGGACGGACTAAGTCCCTCCCTAGGCATTCCCTGAATTAAGGATGGCAATTAGGGTGGGTGCTCGCGGGAGTTAATGGGACGGAGCCCTATAGAAACGGGGTGGGGGAGTAAACCCCCGTTCCATCCCCTGCCCCGTCACCCCTTAAAAAAATAATGTGTATATATATGTGTGTATCTAATTATATATCTATAATATTTAATTTAATTAGTTATAAATTTATAATAATGATATTATTAGTTATATGTATTATATAATGTATATTAGTATATGTAATATAATTAATATTATCAATTATACTAATAATTATGCATGTCTACTAATAGAAATTATTAATTAGTTATATTAAATTTACTAATACATTTATACTAAATCCCTAATTACACTTAACACAATAATACTTTTTCCTCAAAAAAAAAGCACAATAATGACTTAGTGATTGTATTTGTGTTAAAAGTGAAAAATTGACTACTTTAGTAGTATTTGTTTCATCATGTTGGATTGTATTCAAATAATTTTTGTTTGATTATTTTTATGAGTTTCAATTGTAAAATTACAATGAAAAATAACTTGGTGATATATTGATATTTTAATATTTGATTATTTGCTACAATTTGATTATAATAAAATTATATAACAAATTTTTATTAGCCTCGCGAGTGCCCCTGTGGGGGAAGCAGGGTTAGGCGGGGGCTGGGGTGAGGGGAATTAATGGGCAACGGGGCGGGGGGGACCCCTCCCTGTTGCCGTCCCTACCCCTGACTGCATTTCCTTTCCAAAATCTCTTCCAATTGTAATAATGTTGTACTAAAAAAAAAAAAACTTAGACCATATGCATGTCCCAATGAAGTAACAATATATCATGTAATAACTTCATTTTTATTTTTATTTTTATGCATCCAAATTTCAGCATTACCCTATAATCCGAAAAGTAGCGGTGTACAAAATTGAAAAATTCCGATTTATCGACCGATTTCGAAATTGAATTCGAAATTTCGAATTCGGTAATTTCGATTTCGAATTGGTCGAATTTGAAAACATAGTTTTTGAAATCGACAATTCCGATTTCGAAATAGGAAATCGAAATCGGAAATATAATTTCGAATTTGTTTTATATATATAATATAATATTTTTTTACAATATATGTAATATAAAATTTATATTATATACATAATAACAATAATACATCTAACAATTAACAAAAATTACAAAACAACCTCCAAAAAGGACAAAAAAGCTAAAGTGCAAAACCTAATCTATTAAGCTCTTTCACCTCTTCGTCAATTCGTCTCTCACCTTTCTTCCTCCTCCGCCACCGCCAGTCTGCCAGTCTTCAGTCGAGAAGGAGCTCAACTAAGAGCAGCTTTCCTACTTTCTCAGCTTTCATCTTCACTGTCTCTCACTCTCATTCTTCATCTTCAAGCCATCAAGCTAGCCATCTTCAAGCCCGACAGTCTTCATCTTCAAGCCATCATTAGCTAGCCATCATCAGCCTTCATCTTCAAGGACAAATTGAGGTATCCGGGTGATTTTACTTAATAGGGGCTATGCTATAATTGCTATTAATCTGTGTTTCTGGTTTATTTTTCTTAGGCATTCCATCAAACAGCTTCTGAGTATGCTCTATTTTACTAGCACTATGGCAAGAGCCCTGAAGGTCAAAAGCTAGTCTTGTCAATTTATGAGAACAAGTTATATGTAGTTTTAACCAACTACTGCTTTGAGTATGTTGTGTATAAGAATGATCACGTTTTACTTTGTGGATAACATATCTATTTTCTGCGCTCTCCCTAACTGCATTGCGCCATTGCGGATGTTACTAATTTCACTGACACAGAACAAGCTCATCTGCCAATCATCCCAGTGATCTCTCTTTCAAATGCTTTGATAGTTTCCACTTTCGTCAAGAAAAAGAAAAAATCCAAGGATTCACCACTATAGGATATGCTAAGAGCTTGTTTTCTTTTCTTTATTCTTTTCCTGATTTTGGGAATTAAGGAGGAAAGAGGGTCTCAAAAAGTACTTGAAACTGTAGAATATTTTTTTCAGGTCATTCTTGGAAGTTGCAAATTTGAAATGTTGTTTTACACTTATGATTTATTTGAAATAGTTGCTGCTTTATTTGTGTGAAATTTGGACTGGAATTGTTGCTTACATTTGTATTATTTGACAATTTTGATGTTTTGTATTTCATCTTTAGATTGTAACGAATGGTTGTATAAGTATTGTGATGAATGGTTGTATTCTCGTATGAAGTGGTAGACTTGTGATGAGTCATTAAAAAAAAGAAAAAAAAAAAGGGAAAACAGGTTTTTGAATTCGGTCCAAATTCCGAATTGAATTCGAAATCGATCGGTAATTTCTATGTCAAAATTTCAAAAAATTTTGATTTCAAACTTTCGATTTACTGATTTCGAATTCGTTGCACACCCCTACCGAAAAGTGTCATTATCATATATCTACACTAATTTTAGCCGGCCAATTCACATTGTCAAATTTTACCACGGCATTGTGATGTCACTAATTAGTCTATAATGAGATATTCACACTTCGTGGTCCGTTTGGATGGTATGATTTTTAGATTGTTTGTCTTAAAACTTTACGATAACTCATAATAGCTGTCTTAAAAAAATGCTGACATTTATTTTCTCCGCCACCGATATCCTATTTAATGCACTTTCATTTTGGTGTTTCTCAATAACTTAGAGGTTTTTATCACTGTAGATGGTATTTTACACAAATTTTGTTTCTTTAAATAAGGCCACAAACAGGACACCGGTATAGAGCCTCAAATATCTATAATAAGTACTTCGAGCGGGTCAAGTTGCTTATCTGAAAGTTTGGGGATGAAATGTGTCCCCATCTCAAAATTTATGGATGAAAAGTGGATTTTTCTCCAAAAACACTACTAAACCACATGTTTCCTATCCTTGCATAGAAGGACTCCAATCAACTTCCATCTCTATCTTTTGATGATTCAACTAACTCATAATTTTGACTTCAATTCCCCAATATATGGGGCCATTATGCTCTCTTTTATCCCTAATCTTTTCGTCATAATTTTAAAACTTCTATTTTTCATTCTATCCCTTTCAAAACGAAAATTGGGAATGCCTACAAAACCGAGTGAAAATATTGTGTTCTAAATTGCTAATCGATATAGGAAAATACATGAACAGGGAAAATAATAAAATGCTCAAAACCAAATTATCTTTCTAAAAACTATTTGCTAGGTTTAATTACAAGTTATGCTTTCTCACAAATTAATTTCTTTCCAACTTATCAAATCACACATTTAACTTTTCATCACTCTTCTCATATAGAACTAGTGATTTTAGTTAGCGTCATATGATTGCACACTATCTTTTTCAAGTTTTCAATACAAGTGAAAATCAAAAGAATAAAGAAACTTCAAATTAAATGGATCAACTTTTACGAGATAAAAAAATTTGCTCATCATTTCATTTGATTTTTACTAATTCATAAAAGTCCCATCCCGAATTGGTATGTTAGAGCATATTTTGTTTATTAAGATCACGATTTCACACTTAATATTCTTTAGGGGAGAATAAAAATATTTGTCATAAGAAAAAAGAAAGAAAGATGATAACTTGGAGGTTCAAAACAAAAATGATTGAAATTGTCATGACAAGATGACAAGAAGCTTAGTGTAATTGGACCGCTAATTTTAGCATCCTTTATTAAACTGTGTTAAAATATCTTTTATTAAAATCCCCGTGTTCTTTTCAAAAAAAAAAAAAAGAAAAAGAAAGAAATTGACTGCAATAAAAGTCCTTTATATCGCAATACCTAAGCCGGAAACGTCAGAACTCTATCGACAATCTATTTCTTCATTACGGTTATTAAGCACGTAGTCTAAACTAGCGTTTTGAGTTGTCGATTACTTTATCGCGGTAGACATCCACCTATGTCAGATTTGGTGAAGTGGAAGAAACATATATGTTTAGATTTTCTTTTATTTTATTTTATTTTTATACTTGGTGGTAACGGTATCAAAAAGTCGCTATGTTGGAATATTTTATTTGTCTCTCCTGGAAAATAGGTATCACCAAAAAAAGATTTTAAATTCAATTCCTCTTCTGTTTTTGTAATTTAGTTCTATGGGTCTGTTATAAAAATTTTAGATTTGTTTAGGGTTAACACTTTGCTCGTCTAGACTTTGGAGATAATCATATTTTACCACTCTCAATCTTCAAAATATACACTTTACACCCCATAAAAACTAGTCAAAGTTAGAAATGCATAGAAAGTGTGTACAATGATGTAGTTGCCTTTTAATATATGATTATTTATAACTTAATATTATTTCCTTTCTATTGCTAACAACATACATTTTTCTCCATGCTATCTACTATACAAAAATCTCCAATTGATGAAAGGTAAAAAAAAAAAAAAAAAAAAAAAAATGTTTTCATTTTGTTTATTATCCTTAAAATTTTTTCTATTGGATTAACAGTCACTTTAATATATACTTTGTTTAATTTACTAGACTTTGAATCAAACAATAAGGATAATAACAACAAAATGATATAGCAAAATTTTCAAAAAATCAACTAATATAAAACTTGTATTCTTAAAAAAATAGTTTTTATTACACTACCGTTACTCTTGTATGTCAAATTGTTAAATATGAAATACTTAACCAAAATTGTTAAGAAAAAGGTTGATATGCCTTGTTTTTAAACTTAGAAGAGAAAAATAGAGATTACATAAGGTCATTAAATTTTGAACCCACCATAAAACCTTCGGAATAAAAATTGGGAAGCTAAGTAGATAACCAATTGGTTAAATGAATTCGTCCTAATAGTTTAGGCTATCACTTGGGGGTATTAATACATTTAAAACACACACCACACGGGAACCACAGAAAATGAACATGCTTTTAAAGGGAAGGTTAGGTGAAGAGGAAGAAACTTGCATCTTAAGAATTTTTTTTTTTATATGGTCCTGGTGGTATTAGTATCAAAACGTCACTGTCACGATATTTTAACTGTCTCTCCTGGAAAATGGGTATCTCTACAAAAGATTTAATTTCAATTCTTTTTTTTTCGCAATGTAATTCTATAGATCCATTATAAGAATTGGAGAACTATTTAGGGGTAACACCTTGCCTCTCTAGACCTTGGGATAATCGCACTTTACTACTCTCAATTTTAAAAATATGCACTTTATCCACAAGGAAAAAAACAAGGTTTACATTTTATTTACTATTATCTTTAAAACTTTTCCTATTGGATTAGTGTTCACTTTAATGTATAATTTGTTCATTTTATTGGACTTTAAATCAAACAATATGTATAATAGCAACATAATAATAATAAATTGCTTCAAATCCCCCTTCTCCCGCACTTTTAAAATTCCACCCTTTCCCTACTGGAAAAAAATAACATTAAATTTAGTTAGAAAAATTTTCAAAAGATAAGGTAATATTAAACTTATTATTCTTTAAAAAAAATTATATTACATTATTATTATTATTATTCTTGGTTGTTAAAAAAAATTATATTACATTATTATTATTATTATTATTATTCTTGGTTGTTAAATTGGTAAAATATTAAATACTTAACCAAAATTATTTTTAAAAAAAGGCTGTTATGCCTTATTTTTAAACTTAGAAGAGAAAAATACGACAATGAAGTAAAATTTAGTTGGAATGACGCTTCACCTGTAACTGATAGGTCAACATTCCAGTCGTTAAAAGGGTAAATAGGGAATGACTATTGATCATCTTTAAGAAAAAAAGGAAAAAAATAAGAGAAAAATGGAGATTAAATCAAATTTCACTTGTTTTTTGGGAAAAGGCAATAATTATAAATTATAAATAATTTCGACAAGAAAAGGACAATGTTTTCATAACTCTCGTGTGTTTTTAATCGCTGTTAAGATTTCCAATGTTGACTAGCGTTTCATAACACTCATATTTTTAAAGTTGAAGGTGGTAAAATGTAACCATCCTCAAAGTTCAAGGGGATAAACCGATAAAGTATATTATACACCAAGTTCATGCACAAAAAGTGACTCTAAAAGAACAATATCTCTATGCAATAAATTCAAAGATGGGACTCCTAAAAATAAAAAATTAGGCATCTTTTAATTTGTGTCTGTCAGACAAGTCCTACGTCGCTTAAAGTAGGATTTTTCTTATTAACCATATGCATTTATGAGCATGTTATTCACTTGGTAGTGGTAGAATATTTGTCAATTATTTGACCGATTGGTTGCAACTTACGTATGATTATCATTGAGTCATATCGAGGGAAGGTTAGACTGGGTGATAAGTTAAAGAGGAATTGTAAATAAGAAATTTTGAGTTCAAATCTTTTTTTTTTTTTAAAAAAAAAAAGAGGATTGGATTGGACGGTAAGGAGGAATTGTAAATTGTAAATTTTGGATTAAATCCATTAAAAAAAAGCACAATTGAATCCATTAGAGCAAGTTTTTGACGAGAAACTTCCACAAGCGTCAGAAATCTGAATCCCTTTTTACTATAATTTTAGATTTATTTTAATTCAATAACTCTTGTCGTCTCCTTATCCCTTCCACTCTTCAATTTACGTGACCCACTAACCCACAAAATTAAAACTCCTAAATTTTAACTAACAGATAATAACCACCCCTCCAAAATGATATCTGCAAATTCCAATTCACGTCTCACAATTACTACTAACACTTACCACATCACTAATACCAATACTCACACTTATTACATCATTGATAGCAATAACTAAATGTTAATTTAAGAAACTTGCAACTACGAAAGTCACATATCCAAAATTTTAGGAGCATGTTTGAATTACAATTTTTACAATTCTACGTATCCTATTGGGGTTAAAAACAAAAAAGTCCCCCGTGATATATCTAATACACAGAAAAATTCCACATGGTTTCAAAACATACAAAACAACATCTCATGTTTTGAACTAAATTGTAAACTAACAGAATTCGTTAAACTTAACGAAAATGACGGTCTCGTCTGTTAAACTTACCGGATTTCGTTAAGTTTACCGTTGATTTTACCGGATTCCATTAAATTTTTCGTTAAATTTACCGGATTCCGTTAAGTTTAACGAATTCTGTTAATTTACAATTTTGTTCAAAACATGAGGGGTCGTTTTGTATGTTTTGAAACCATAGGAGAATTTTCTGTGTATTAGGTATACCACGGGGGGCTTTTTTGTTTTTAACCCATCTTAGTGTCATAATGTATTTTACTCTCATAAGCATTCACAAAACTGATGATCACTAACCCCTTTTACCCATTTCATTTGTCATCACACAAATTAAATACACTGAAAAAAAAAAGATTATGTATCACATTCTTACCATGGATGAATCCCACTTACAAGCATTTCAATCAGTGACGAAATCAAGATTTTTTTTTTTCAAAGGTGCTAAAATTTTTTCGAACATAATTATTTTTATATGTTATGTGCAAAATAATTTTCATCTATTTAAATATATGACATCTAAAAATATCAACTATTAATTTTAATTATAAAGGGATATAAAAAGTAAATAACTTTTTAAGAAAAAATTAATTCAAAGGTAGTTAATTCACACACACACACACACATACATATATATATATTCTCATAATATAAACTAAAATTATAAAAAATTAGGAGAGCTAACTTTGTTTTACACAAATATTTACAAAATATAAATTAAAATTTTTAAAACTTGGGGGGAGGCTATGGCCCCATTGGTTCCATCATTGATTTCAATGGCGTCTTAATTCCAAATCCGCAAGATTAAAAGGAGAAAACAACTGATCACAAAATGAATGTTACATTATAGTGATCCCACTGAAATATTTTAAAAAGGTTCATCAAATTCACTTCCAAGAAATACAAGTCTCACTGAACATTTTTTTGTAGTATGAACTCCGCAAAATTCACCAGAATTAATTAAACCACCAATATTGGTTTCATATTAAAAGTTGATTGATGTAAAAAATGTTCCCATCTTTGTACAAAATTATCAAGTTGAATGCATAATGTTTGTAAGTATTTCATTTTGAAATAAGTTTCATCTATTTAAATATATGACATCTAAAAATATCAAATATTAACTTTAATTATAAAGGGATGTAAAAAGTAAATAACTTTTTTAAGAAAAAAATTAATTCAAATGTAGTTAATTCACACACACACGCGCACACACATATATATTCTCATAATATAAACTAAAATTGAAAAAAAAATAGAAGGGCCAACTTTGTTTTACACAAATATTTATACAATATGAATTAAAATTTTTAAAACTTTGGAGGGGGGGTATGACCCCCATTAGTTTTAAATATTTATTTATAATACTCAATAAACCTAATTATCAATTTTTTTTCCATCTGTACTCTATGTCGCAAAATTACATATTATTTAATAATTAAACAATAAGAATATAAAATTTTGAATTAAGTACTATAAAAGTTAACATAAAAACTTAATCCAAAAAATTTGAACCTCTAGCATTTTTCGAGTGTAAATTTAAATTTTCATTTTGGAAAAGTAAGAAAATAGGTTAAAACTTATCATAAATTGGTAATGCTGAAAAATGAACAAGTTAATAAACTAAGAGAAAATAAAATGATAAGATAAAACTAACAAATAATAATAATAATAATAATAATGATGATGAAACAAAAGTAGTTAACATCATGACAAAATAAAAAATTTGAAAAAACAAATGAGTCGGGGAAGAGAGGAGATTTAGGGGAAGACAATTCTAAATGGGTTAATTGGATTTGATGGATTACCCAATAATACCCATTTAATAAATGGGTATTATTGGGTAACCCATTTATACCCATATGCAAAAATTTAAGATACCCATACCCATCTATTCATGAATGGGTATGGGTAAATTTAGTTAAATGGGTTTGTTTGACAGCTATACACACGCGTATGAGGAGCTGCACTTTTTTTTTCAGGGAAGGAAAAGAAATGGGCCAATGGGCCTCTTCTTATTTTTCTTTCTTTCCTGGTTTTTACTGGGCCTCAGGTGGGCTTTTGTTGTTTTTTGAGTGGGTTCATTTAGGGGTTTAGGAATTGGGTTTTGAGTGGATCTAGTGTTGGGTTCATTGTTGGGATTTTTATTGGGTTAGAAGCAAAAGAAAAGAAAAGAAAACAAACCTCTACTATTTCTTTTAATTTTTAAATTTAAATTTTTTTATTTTTCCTCCTTTTTTTTGCTCTTTTTTTTTTTGCACAAACCTACAAAACAAATTTAAAATGATTATTTAAGCAAATTTTATTGCAAATAAGTAAAAATAACAATAAGAAATTAATAAATAAATAATAGTAAACTTGAGATGAAGAAGAACTTAATGTCTGCACTGAAGCCTATGCATAGTCTTAGTACTCTGGCTGTTTTACCATCATTGGAGTAATTGATATTATTTTTTTTGTCAGCAAAAATAACTAGATCAAGGGAGTGCTATGGCACAATTCTTAGATTTTTTTCGCTGCAGTTGAGTAATTGATGTTAAGATTATTTACTTTATAAGAAACCATTTTGGCATCCTCAAATTGAAAAAAGGGTCCTACTAAGTTGTCCAACCAGATTTGTCTTCGTCGATGTAATTAAGAAATTAACACTCCTATCAAACTTTTGAACCCAAATTTTGTATCTTATTCACAAATGCCACATATAATTTTATAAGAGTATTCTTTACCTAGAGAGAATGGATGATGTTAGACTGCCCACATATTTTCCTTCAAAAAAAAAAGACAGCCTTTATATTCCACTTAATTTGATATAGTGCACCCGTGAACGATTGTGCATATACAAGTCATAAGTATAAACCTTTTTTTTTTAATAAAATTGCTATTGAGTTGGGGCTGATTTTACATTCTGTACATGATTGTATATTTTCTTAAGTGCATTACGCCAATGTTTCCTTCTAAGCCACAGTTAATCTTTATTTTAATTAGGAGTATAGTTGAGTTATTTTCATATCGGATAGTTCATTCCACTCAAGTTAATCAGAATAGAATTCAAGCCTGACTGCACAGTAATTTTTATGTACTGAAGCTTAATTTGGGTAAGCTTGACATGTTAGGGTGGTTGTTTATATTTAATCTTTGGTGAAAATCATCACCTATTAAACCCAAAATCTATATGGCGATTATTAAGAAATAAAACAATAGTAAAAATTGCGGAAGCGTACCTGTATTCATATCGACAATCTGATATTTGAATCTCCAAAGATATTAGGATGGCCTTCCAAGTCAAGACGTATTTACCAATCATTTTAGAGAGCCCTTAGTATCTCTTTGGTATCTTTCCTGACGATGGAATATCAGGGAAGAGTTATATTTTGTGGTACTAGAAAATACGACAAAATAAGAATTCGTGTGACATGGGAACCATGACCCTATTTATAGGTAGCATTCCTGTTACCCTTTGAAACCCTATTTCAGCCCATCATAGAAATAGAAGTTCTTAAATCTCTACACATTAAAGGCCCACACCCTATTAGATACATTAAACTCAAACTATATTTGATCACTTAAATTGGGTTTAACCTTAATTGACAGTTTGCAACACATAATTATTCACATATAAGTCCAATGTTGGATTAAGAATCCAACATGACAATGCATCGAGCCTGAATGCAGGTCAAGTTTAAGCTTCATCAAACTCAACCTTGATTTTTAGCGACCACTCTTTCAAAATTCCCTTCAAACTTGAACTCACTTCCCACAATTATACTCATTCACAAAATGTAACGAATTCCATTGTAGTTGAAAAGAAACATTTTAATGATTACTCAATTTGAAATATATAAATAAAAGAGTGAACAACCCGATCACACACTTGGTATTTGTTTTATATGTAATCATAAAGAAGTTTGCTCAAAAAAGAGGCTAAGAATATTATCGAAAGATGATTATCATAATATAGTCACAAAACCATCAAGTTGAACTTGCTTGTTGTCAAAGAGGACGGCAGCATCTGCAGATATTACCAATTCAAGCTTTAGTTTGTATACAAAATTTGGTTTGTGGAACCAAGGATATATCATGGATCATATAAAGTGGCCTTCAAGCAAAGATTGTCTGATCTTGATGTAGCTATCCCAACAGTCTCTTTCATGTCTAAATCACTGGAATTGAGGCCACTTGGGAGATTCCAATCGAAATGATAGAGCAAAAGAGCTAAAGGAAGCTCAACATTGGCCAAACCAAATGAAATCCCTGCACAAATTCTCCTTCCTGCACCAAATGGGAGATACTCAAAGTGAGTTCCATTGAAATCAATGGAACTGTTTGCAAATCTCTCTGGTTTGAAACATTCTGGATCATCCCAATACTCAGGGTCTCTTCCAATTGCCCAGGCATTGACCAACACTCTTGTTCTGGCAGGGATGATGTATCCATCAATTTCACATGCCACCCTACACTCTCTTGGAAGCAACAAAGGGGCAGGAGGGTGTAGCCTCAGAGTTTCTTTAATCACTAACT